>NC_044036.1:70586210-70858710 GCF_901765095.1 Microcaecilia unicolor | reverse complement strand
GACACGTAGGAATAACCCCATCCCTGCCCACCTCAAAATCACTTCTGCTCTCTCTGTCCTGGCCACTGGCAGTTTTCAATCCGTATTAGCTGCTAACACAGGCCTCACCCAGGCTTCTATTTCACACTGTCTCACCCAGTTCCTGGATGCCTTCATAACTCACACCTCACACTACATCACTTTCCCCACCACCCCCCAGGCTCTGCACAACAACATGGCCGCCTTCTATGCTGTTGCTAGATTCCCCTCGGTCATCGGTGTGATAGACTGCACACACGTAGCCCTCAGACCCCCCCGGGCACACGAAGCCACCTACAGAAATAGGAAGGCATTTCATTCTATGAACATGCAAGTTGTATGTGATGCCCAGGGGGAGATATTAGACGTGTGTGCCAGGTACCCCGGCTCCAGCCACGATGCCTACATCCTACAGCACTCGGGCATCTTCCGCAGGTTCGAGCAAGGGGAGTTCATTGGTGGATGGCTACTAGGTAAGTGCAACATGCATGTACCACCCATACTAGACCTCCTCCACTGGGCAACCCTCCGCCCTGGCTTCCTCCACCACAACCCACTATCCAAATCCCCCCGCCCCCCCTGTACCTGCTCCAAGCGATACACACTCATCTATCTCATTCTGCTTTTCTGCAAAGGTGACCGAGGCTACCCGCAGAGGACATGGCTCATGACCCCCCTGATCCACCCACAACCAGGGCCAGAAGAAACCTACAACAGGAAACATCGCAGCACCCGGGGGATCATTGAGCGCACCTTTGGTTTATTGAAAAACCGCTTCCGCTGTCTGGACCGGTCTGGAGGAGAGCTGCTCTACAGTCCAGAAAAGGTGGCCAAGATCTTTGTGGCGTGCTGTATGTTACACAATTTGGCCCAGCGCAGAGGACAGCCTCTCCCAGAGGAGCCACAGCCACCACCAGAAGAGGCCCCAGATGAGCTGGAAGAGGAGCCCCCTCCACCCCCAGCCCACAGAGCAGAGCTCAATGCCTACCAGCTTGGCGTAAGAGCAAGACAAAGACTCATTGAAACAAGTTTTAGGTGAATGTAAGTGAGCATTTATTTTTTACATACAGTGCATATGTGTTTGGTCAACCCCACCACCACCACCACCACCACCCCCCCCTCCCACACCCACCCCCCTCCCACCAACCCTCACCCTACAGCATGTCCCATCATTTTCCCCTTCCCTTCCCCCGTCCCCTCCTACCCCTCCCACGCCCTTCCTTTGCAGCTGGTGCTGCACGGGAAGTCTCTTCCCCCTCTTCGGAGCTGCTGCTCCCAGTGTCCTCCTCCCTATCCCCACGGCAGCCTGCGGCTTCGGCTGCACCGTGGAAATCGGGCCACCTTCTTGGTTGTAGTGGTCTGGCCACAGGACCCAGAATGGGAGAAGCAGGAGTGGGTGCGGAGGCTGAGGAGCGCAATGCCCACCTCTTAGCTGGTGGTTGCTGGTGGTCAGTGGAGGAGGAGGTTGATGGCAGGGGCTGCTCCAGCAGCACGGGGGCTGGAGTAGGCGCGGTGCCCTGAGGGTGCAGGTGTTGGATGCTCTGCTCCAGCCGTCTCAGTTGCTGGAGCACCTCCTGGTGGCCTTCACATTGCGCCTGGAGGAGTTCTTGGTGTGCTCGCTGCTGTGCCTCCAGTGCTTGGCGCTGCAGCTCCAGTTTCTGCTGGCGGTACTCCTCCAAGCACACGTTGTGGCGGAGTAGTTCCGTGGCCAGCCGCAGGAGTTGCCTCCTTTGGGCGGATGGCCTCTGGCGGGGAGCTGGGCCCTCCTCCTCCTCACCAAAGTCCTCCGGTGCTGGAGGTGCGGCCTCTGCTGGTGCAGGTGGTGGTGGCAGAGCCTGGACAGCTGGTGCAGGTGGTGGTGGTGGCAGAGGCTGGACAGCCGGTGCAGGTGGTGGTGGTGGTGCTGGCAGAGGCTGGACAGCTGGTGGTGGTAGGGGCTGGACAGCTGGTGCAGGTGGTGGTGGACGCGGAGGATGCACAGCTGGTGCAGGTGGTGGAGGCTGGACTGCTGGTGCTGCAGGCTGTGGAGGTTGAGGCTGGACGGATGGTGTAGGGCGTTGGCCTTGCAGGCCACTAGGGCCAGCCTCCTCTGAGTCTTCACCTGTATAGCACAAGAGTGAGGAATAGTGTTGGTGCAAATAACCCACTTTTGTCTTTCAGCATTCATATACATTGGTATGTCCCCCAACCTGATGACCCAGCAAAGAGATGGTGAGGAGAAATGGAATTGACACGGGTACAAAAGAGAGAGGCCCGCAGGCAGCTGGGTAGAGGTGGTGGATGAGCAGCCAAGAGAAGGACACCACTCACAACGTTGTGCACAAGCTGTTAGTTGTATAATTGTTAAATTGAACAACATTGCAGCATGTGTTGTGTTACTACTGACTTGCTAAACTGCATAGAACTGCTTTATGACCCCCATTACAGGCTCCTTCAGTTGAATGCATGTGGCCCACACTCAGTAGAGCACAGAGGTCACAGGAGGAACTAGGCACAGTTTGGTAAAATGGGAAAATAGGAGGGAGTAGTAGGGAAGGACGGCCCCCAGAGTTCTGCCACAGTAGTAACCTACACACACCCATAGGAGCCAACTGGAAAGTAGTATTGGGGGTGCTAAGCCCAGTGACCAACACTCCTCCCTGCACAGCTACATGATCTTTCCTCAATATTGGGGGTGCTCACACACACACACAGCACCCACCCTGTCTGCTTGCTCCTATAACACACATGACCACTACCACTACTCAAATAGAGCTTACAATTAATTCTATAAATATGGGCACACAGGACAAGTAAGAGGAAACCCAATGACAATGGTAGGGATAGGGAGTAAGGGTAGAGAGCTAGTGAGTAGGGGTTACCAGGTCACAACAGCATCATAAAGGTGGCCTGTTAATATACAGAAAGACAGCCAGAGATACTCCCCCCCCCACCCCCACCCCCACCTACCTCCCTCCTCCTGCCCCCCACTCCTCACCTCCCTCCCCCTGACCCCAACTTCTATAACACAAGTGTACTGCAGCACAACAGATACCCCAACTGCATAATGAAACACCTACCCGAGTCCTCAGCCTGGCCCGAGGTGTCCATGGAGCCAATCCCGTGGATGCCCTCCTGGGGTAGGAGGGAGTACACCATCAGCTCGATGGGTGTAAGGTTGGCAGTATCATTGCCTGGGGGATTGGCCCCTGCCTTCCTCCGAACATCCCTCCTCAGCTTCCGCCACTTCCTCTTGCAGTCCTCCACGTCTCTCCCAGCATGGAAGACAGCATTCAGGCTGTCCCGTACTGCCTCCCATTCCCGCTGCTTTACTGTTGCTGCCAGCCTCTGCCCTGTGGGAGCAAACAGACTCCGGTGCCGCTGTACAATTTCTTGTACCAGGAGCTCCACCTCTGCCTCGAGAAAATTACCCTTCCGGGTCGGCGGCATGCGTGGTGGCATTGTACCAATGGGGTTTTCGAAAATACGGAGTGGGCGTTTATATAGGCGCCAAGAACGCCCATTGAGACGGGGGAATAGGCGTTTCTGATTTGGGCGCTACTTTTTCAATTATACACATAATTCCTAAGCGTGCCCAGCTCAGATAGCGATTAGGAACACATGGTTTCGATTATGAGTAGATAAGTATGGGCGTCTCCACCTGCCTTCCCTTTCTTCATTGCCATTTTACCTGCCATTTCCTGCACTGAGACCTTGCCCGATGTTCGTAATAATCAGTTACAGGGTTTTACCCTCACTTAGCATGCTTGGGTACACCTGTGTATTTAGGGGGGGGGGAAATTATTGTTGGCCCTCAGCCACCACGCCTTCCGTTTCCTGTCTTCCACATCGCCTGATGCTCCCTTCCTTTCTCCCATTCTCTCTGCCTGGTTGTAGCAGGCAGTGTGTGGGGGCCACGAATTTGCTACACTCACCCCAAATCAAGCACCCCTCGGTAAGAGTCATTTCAATCAGGGAGATGTGCAGCTAATGTTCCAGAAGATGAAAGGCGCACTACACAGTCTTGAAACAGACGTTCATGGTAAGCTCTCATTTGTCTGCCACCTCTTCTCTTTGTGCTCATAGTCAAGGAGTGTGCATTCACTGTATGTATGTAGTCTGGAGTCAGATGTTAGGTAGCTCTGTTTTCACCAGGTTCCTGTGCACTGTACTGTGGGGTTGGCAGGTCCTCAGTGGTGTGGTCCAGCGGTTGGAGGTGCTGTATTGGTTCCCGGTAGCTTCCATCTTCCTTGTTTATGTGGTGTACCCCAGTCCCCATTTATGAAGTGGCCACCCATTCTCAAGGTCCATAGGCGGGGGAGGGGAGAATGATTAATGCAATGGATGTGTATAGCACATTATGGACCCACCTTCCTAAATTGCTCCATAGGTAGTAGGGTAGGGAACATGCACATTACATTGTTTTTAATCGGTAGCCTGGACAAAATGATCGAGGTGGCTACAGGTAGTGCCACTGAGGCCTATGACGTGGTGGTGAGGGAAAGGGGTGTGTGTACAGGTACCAACCCAAAGTACCTGGTGGTGGCTAAAGCCTGATGGCTGCTGTGGCCTAGTGGTTAGAGCACCAGCCTTATAATCATAAGGTTGCTGGTTCAAATCCCACCTAAGGCAAGTCAGTTCAGCGACAAAGTTTGACACAAACCCAGAATACTTGAATGTAACACACCTTGATCGACTACTGGAGAAAGTGTGATCACACCTGCAAATAATGAGCACCATTTTTATTTGTGGCCTTCCCTAACACAAGTATTACATTGCAACTGTGATGAAGTAACCATCCATCTATTGGGTTTCCCATTGTTTCCCTTTTGCTCCTCAGCATTATATACCATAGCTGATGTATTCAATGTGAAAATATGAGCCAGCTGTTTGTATTGTAGGTCCTTCTTGCCCCCCCCCCCCACCCCACCAATGTGGCTTGTGGGTAAGGATATGTGTCCATCAGACAGCAAACACTTTGTATGTGGTACCTGGAGTTATGTGGAAGTGTGTACCTGGCAGATCACACGTGGTACACTATTAATCTCTTATTGATGGCACTCTGTATTGTGGGTCAGTATGGTGGAGGGGAGGGAGGGAGGAAGGGAGAGAGAGATGCTGGCTGGCCATTTTTATTAATGAACACAAATATCCATCCAGCCTCCCCGGCCCAACCCCCCTGCACATATGGGCCATGCAGGTTGGAATGAACAGGTGGCGTTCTGTCTGGCCAACATTCTCAGACATACATCACCTTCTCATTCACACAGCACATTTAATGCTATGCATATTGCTGCCTCCTTCCTCTCAACTCAACAGCACCATTTGGTGATATGTAATGCACAAGGGAGACAAACACACACACACACACACCCTGATAGTTATATTATAACAAAAATTTATTTGGCCCCCATCCCCACCCCCACCCCTACAAAATAACCCCAACAATGCCCTCCTCCCCCCCACAACTCCCCACACACCCCAACAATTCCCTCCCCCACCCCCCACAGAACCCCCAACATTTCCCTCCCCCCACACACACAACCCCAACAATTCCCTCCCTCCCTCCCCCCACACACACAACACCAACAGGCCCCCCTATTTAAATTAAGGGCGGCCACGCCCTCTTAGTAAGGCCCTCTGTAGCAGGGCAATGAGCAGCCCCAGCAGTACCCTTAGTGGGCCCTGGAGCTGCTCATTGCCCTGCCGTAGGGCTGTCACCTCCTGCAGCAGCTGGTGCTGGCCAACTATAATCTGCTGCTGGCCATCTACCAGCTGCTGCAGGAGGCGCACTACAGTCGCCGGCCCAAAGGCTGGAGGTGGGCCAGGGGACATGGATGATGGCCCAGGGGATGGAGGTGGGCCAGGGGACACAGAAGCTGGCCCAGGGGATGGAGGTGGGCCAGGGGACACAGAAGCTGGCCCAGGGGATGGAGGTGGGCCAGGCGATGGTGCTGCAGGTGGGGAGGGGTCCTCATGCAGGTCTATAATGAGGACTCCCTCCTCCGAGTCCTCCTCCTCCTCTTCTTGCTGGTCGCCCGCCTCCTGGCCTGGCTCCTGCTCCTCCTCTTCCTCCATGTGCCCCTCCTCCTGCTCTTCCTCCTCCTCCTCCTGGGGGTGGTGGCCCTCCTCATCCTGGCGCTCACTTTCCTGCTGGTGGAGCCCTGTGTATGTAAAAGGAGTGTGATTGAGATCAGTGCATACACCATGGCTTGCATAGTGCAGTAGCTGGGTGGCATGGGGCAGGGTGTGGTAAGGCGTAGCCTATGCCCATGGGGAATGAGCTGCATCAGATGACATGAAACAGAACCCTGGACCCTCCTCTGACACACACCACGCAGGACATGTGGCCATACCAAATTCATTGCTGACCAGCATGTTTGCATTGTGAAATGCAACGAGGGGTTGATGGGCAGTTGTTGGGGGGGGGGGGGGGGGCAGTGGGAAGGGTGTTGAGCACAATTCTTTTATGTGATTTAGGCCATAACATGCAGTAAAAGTAGGGCCTCAGGCAGCTGTACCAGGACACAGTAATCAGCCACCACAATAAGGGGAATAGTAAAGTGTGGCATATCATCTCATTCATCTCGGGAGGATGGTCGGACGTTGCAAGCATGCTCATGGGAGAACCCCTGCAACCTGCATCCTTGATCTGGGACAGATATGGTATTACTTACTAGGTGGCTATTAGGCACATGGGAAGTGATATTGTACAACACATTTGCTTTATTCATGAAATGTATGTAGTAATGTGTACAGGTGTCCTGTTTTTGAATACTTACGGCGAGCCCTGAGGTGCCTTCGCACCGCCCGGATGAGGTCAGGCCTCTCCCGCCTCACCCGCCGGAACCGCCTCCTTAAGGACTCGAGGTCCCGGTGGACTCCAAAGCGTCTGTAAGATATAAGTTTGTAGAGCAGGGGTCAGGGGTGTTGGTCCTTTTTGTCCTCTGCACACATTAATTTGCTATTCACATACCAGAGAGAGAGGGTCTACAGTGTTGGGGGGGGGGGGGGGGCCCCTCCATTGGTAGTGAATCATAGGAGCCACCTTTTTAACATTTTGGGGGGTGGAACCCCCAGTGGAGATGACCCCTCCCTCCATACATATTTGATATTGGGGGTGGGGTGGTGAAGCACCCACAGCAGCCACCGAGTTGGTTCCTATGCAGATGATGGCAGAGAGGTGGGCATGAGGCCAGACAGTACCGTTTGTATACATTCTAATGTATGCTTGTTAAACTACTTTATATGTGTTATCATGACCATGTTATAAAGTATGGTATAGGTTTCATTGGTCTCATGCTTGCACTATTTGGAGGCGTTGTAACCCACTGGCTGCAAAGAGGGGTTGGAAAATGTGGCCTTCACATAACTAACGAAATTTTCACATAACACTAATAGCATAGTGACGATAGTAACCTAACGAAATACATTCTTGTAGGGATGTGGGAATGGTGGTCGTTTAAATAACATACAAATTATTAGTGATTGTGCATGTTCCTATATTACTCATGATCCTTGCATGGACACTCCAGTTACTGCTGGTAACATTGATGACGGAGCTGTTATATGTGTAGGTACAGGAGGGGAGGGGGGTTGGGCCATAACCTTACCTTTCTAGCCTTTCCCGGATACGGGACCAGGCTCGCATGGCCTGCAGCCTGGGGGGCAGGTGGTGGTGCTGGATGAAAAGGCGATGGCGGTGCCTTAGGCAGAGCCGGACAAGCAGCAGGCTCTCCTCTTCTCCAAAATTTGGCTCCCTGCGTTGTGCCATTTTTCCACGTGTTGGAAAAGAAGTGCCTTATATAGACGACCTTGCGTGAGGGACGTCGTTTCATGCACAGCTCCATATATGGATGACCATTCCATATATGGCCCCTATCAGCACGTGGACGCCCTCGTAAGCATAGACGTCTTTGACGTGCACATGCCTGCAGGAGTGTGAAACGTGCCTTATATAGATGACGCACCCCACCCGACCCTTTTCACATATACACAATATGCATTTACTGCATGTTTAGTAGGTGTACAGTGCATGCAGATCCGGACATTCAGATGGGCACATATGATGGAAGATTTGGTGGAGCAGTAGGTGTACAGTGCATGCAGATCCGGATATTCAGATGGGCACATATGATGGAAGTATGGGTGGAGCAGCATGATATGTCTGTAGTTGACACATATATGCGTTCCTCATATATTTCCGTACCCAGATGGCATGAACAACATGTATTGTACTTGCGATACACCTATGTACATTATTTTTCACACCACGTGATTTGGTCGTTTGCACCTGCAATAGTCGACCGTGTTAGGGCGCCCAATTTAGTCACGCTTATGCGCTCGTCATTTGATTGTTTTCTTACAGGGATAATCGATTGTCGAAAAACGCCCACACTATTTTTCCATTATACAGGTCTATTTTTGGACGTTATCGTAAGAACGCCCTAATTCGTACTTGGACGATCTTTCCATTTTGCCCCTCTATGAATACCAAATTTAAAAAGAACCCAGAAATGTACCTGAAAAGCCACCCATATGAAGAAGCTATTCTAGCTTGATTTTTCATTTTTAACTTGAAACCAGCATATTCACACAGCTGGCCATCTTTTCATAAAAGATCATTTTTGTGTGTATATGGAAATGAGAGCAAAGAATTAATGAAGTACTGCAGAATGAATGATTCATAGGAAAGGAAAAGAAAGGCAATTTGAATTTTATGCAGATCATGTGTTACTTGATCATATTGTGAAGACAACAAGCATGCTGTTGACTTCGGAACAGGCTGCAATGGAAAAGGGTCAGTGGCAGACCTATGAGAAGCAGGTTGCAATAGTTTAAAGCAGACAGTGATGAGGGAGGGCTGTGATTTTGGAGAGATTGTACATAAAAGGAGATGTATTGTCATTAGCATTATTCACAGTGATTGAGAATGGGGAACAGAGAAAATCATTTCTGTTTTTAGCCACATTGAGTTTTAGGCAATAGAACATCTATGCAGCAGTGTCAAACAAGAAGGCAGAGATTTGCAACTGGACTCTTGGTGAAAGCTCTTCCACGAAAAAGGCAGATCTGTGGTCTGTATTGAAATGGTCCCAGTAAGCCATGGGAATTGGCATTGATTCTTGTATTCTGATTCTGCAAGATTTAACTGCATCCTCAGTATTTTTCCTACAGATGGTCACTATAAGCCTCAAGTCTTAGGGCAACCTAAGAACCTAAGCGTTGCCACACTGGGACAGACAAAAGGTCCATCAAGCCCAGTATACTGTGGCCAATCCAGGTCACACCTATCTTGCAAGATCCCAAGAGTAAAAAACAGATTTTATGCTGCTTATCCTAGAAATAAGCAGTCGATTTTCCCAAGTTCATCTTAATAATGGTTTTATGGACCTGTCTTTAAGGAAATTAGCCAAAAACTCTTTTTAAACCCTGTTAACTGCTCTTATATTGTCTGGCAACAAATTCCAAAGTTTAATTACACTTTAAGAAATATTTTCTTTGGTTTGTTTTAATTTTACTGCTTAGTAGGTTCACTGCATGACCCCTAGTCCTAGAGTTTTTGGAATGTGATTCATGTCTACCCTTTCCACTCCCTCAGTATTTTATAGACCTCTATTGTATGTCCTATCAGCCATCTCTTCTACAAGCTGAACAGCCCTAGCCGCTTTAGCCTTTCCTGGGGAACCCCACTAGTCAACCTTCTCCATTGAGTACTAACCATTTAATCTTATTCTCCGTTTTCTATCTTTTAACCAGTTCTTAATTCACAATAGCGAATGCTACATACCTGTAGAAGGTATTCTCCGAGGACAGCAGGCTGATTGTTCTCACTGATGGGTGACGTCCACGGCAGCCCCTCCAATCGGAATCTTCACTAGCAAAGTCCCTTGCTAGCCCTCGCGCGCCCGCGCGCACCGCGCATGCGCGGCCGTCTTCCCGCCCGAAACCGGCTCGAGCCGGCCAGTCCAGTATGTAGCAAGACAATACTCTTAAGGGAAGACACAACTCCAAAGGGGAGGCGGGCGGGTTTGTGAGAACAATCAGCCTGCTGTCCTCGGAGAATACCTTCTACAGGTATGTAGCATTCGCTTTCTCCGAGGACAAGCAGGCTGCTTGTTCTCACTGATGGGGTATCCCTAGCCCCCAGGCTCACTCAAAACAACAACCATGGTCAATTGGGCCTCGCAACGGCGAGGACATAACAGAGATTGACCTAAAAAAAATTTTACCAACTAACTGAGAGTGTAGCCTGGAACAGAACAAACAGGGCCCTCGGGGGGTGGAGTTGGATCCTAAAGCCCAAACAGGTTCTGAAGAACTGACTGCCCGAACCGACTGTCGCGTCGGGTATCCTGCTGCAGGCAGTAATGGGATGTGAATGTGTGGACAGAAGCCCACGTCGCAGCTTTGCAAATTTCTTCAATGGAGGCTGACTTCAAGTGGGCTACCGACGCAGCCATGGCTCTAACATTATGAGCCGTGACATGACCCTCAAGAGCCAGCCCCGCCTGGGCGTAAGTGAAGGAAATGCTATCTGCTAGCCAATTGGATATGGTGCGTTTCCCTACAGCCACTCCCCTCCTATTGGGATCAAAAGAAACAAACAATTGGGCGGACTGTCTGTGGGGCTGTGTCCGCTCCAAGTAGAAGGCCAATGCTCTCTTGCAGTCCAATGTGTGCAGCTGACGTTCAGCAGGGCAGGAATGAGGACGGGGAAAGAATGTTGGCAAGACAATTGACTGGTTCAGATGGAACTCCGACACGACCTTTGGCAAGAACTTAGGGTGAGTGCGGAGGACTACTCTGTTATGATGAAATTTGGTGTAAGGGGCCTGGGCTACCAGGGCCTGAAGCTCACTGACTCTACGAGCTGAAGTAACTGCCACCAAGAAAATGACCTTCCAGGTCAAGTACTTCGGATGGCAGGAATTCAGTGGCTCAAACGGAGGTTTCATCAGCTGGGTGAGAACGACATTGAGATCCCATGACACTGTAGGAGGCTTGACAGGGGGCTTTGACAAAAGCAAACCTCTCATGAAGCGAACAACTAAAGGCTGTCCTGAGATCGGCTTACCTTCCACATGGTAATGGTATGCACTGATTGCACTAAGATGAACTCTTACAGAGTTGGTCTTGAGACCAGACTCAGACAAGTGCAGAAGGTATTCAAGCAGGGTCTGTGTAGGACAAGAGCGAGGATCTAGGGCCTTGCTGTCACACCAGACGGCAAACCTCCGCCAATGAAAGAAGTAACTTCTCTTAGTGGAGTCTTTCCTGGAAGCAAGCAAGATGCGGGAGACACCCTCTGGCAGACCCAAAGAGGCAAAATCTACGCCCTCAACATCCAGGCCGTGAGAGCCAGAGACTGGAGGTTGGGATGCAGAAGAGCCCCTTCGTCCTGCGTGATGAGGGTCGGAAAACACTCCAATCTCCACGGTTCTTCGGAGGATAACTCCAGAAGAAGAGGGAACCAGATCTGACGCGGCCAAAAAGGAGCAATCAGGATCATGGTGCCTCGGTCTTGCTTGAGTTTCAACAAAGTCTTCCCCACCAGAGGAATGGGAGGATAAGCATACAGCAGACCCTCCCCCCAGTCCAGGAGGAAGGCATCCGATGCCAGTCTGCCGTGGGCCTGAAGCCTGGAACAGAACTGAGGGACTTTGTGGTTCACTCGAGATGCGAAGAGATCCACCAAGGGGGTGCCCCACGCTTGGAAGATCTGGCGCACCACTTTGGAATTGAGCGACCACTCGTGAGGTTGCATAATCCTGCTCAGTCTGTCGGCCAGACTGTTGTTTACCGCCTGCCAGATATGTGGCTTGGAGCACCATGCCGTTCCGGCGAGCCCAGGTCCACATGCTGACGGCTTCCTGACACAGGGGGCGAGATCCGGTGCCCCCCTGCTTGTTTACATAATACATGGCAACCTGGTTGTCTGTCTGAATTTGGATAATTTGGTGGGACAGCCGATCTCTGAAAGCCTTCAGAGCGTTCCAGATCGCTCGTAACTCCAGAAGATTGATCTGTAGATCGCGTTCTTGGAGGGACCAGCTTCCTTGGGTGTGAAGCCCATCGACATGAGCTCCCCATCCCAGGAGAGACGCATCCGTGGTCAGCACTTTTTGTGGCTGAGGAATTTGGAAGGGACGTCCCAGAGTCAAATTGGTCCAAATCGTCCACCAATACAGGGATTCGAGAAAACTCGTGGACAGGTGGATCACGTCCTCTAGTCCCCCAGCGGCCTGATACCACTGGGAGGCTAGGGTCCATTGAGCAGATCTCATGTGAAGGCGGGCCATGGGAGTCACATGAACTGTGGAGGCCATGTGGCCCAGCAATCTCAACATCTGCCGAGCTGTGATCTGCTGGGACGCCCGCACCCGGGAGACGAGGGACAACAAGTTGTTGGCTCTCGTCTCTCGGAGATAGGCGCGAGCCGTCCGAGAATCCAGCAGGGCTCCTATGAATTCGAGGTTCTGCACTGGAAGAAGATGGGACTTTGGGTAATTTATCACAAACCCCAGTAGCTCCAGTAGGCGAATAGTCATCTGCATGGACTGCAGGGCTCCTGCCTCGGATGTGTTCTTCACCAGCCAATCGTCGAGATATGGGAACACGTGCACTCCCAGCCTGCGAAGTGCCGCTGCTACCACAGCTAGGCACTTGGTGAACACCCTGGGCGCAGAGGCGAGCCCAAAGGGTAGCACACAGTACTGGAAGTGGCGGGTGCCCAACTGAAATCGCAGATACTGTCTGTGAGCTGGCAGTATCGGGATGTGTGTATAGACATCCTTCAAGTCCAGAGAGCATAGCCAATCGTTTTGCTGAATCATGGGGAGAAGGGTGCCCAGGGAAAGCATCCTGAACTTTTCTTTTACGAGATATTTGTTCAGGGCCCTTAGGTCTAGGATGGGACGCATCCCCCCTGTTTTCTTTTCCACAAGGAAGTACCTGGAATAGAATCCCAGCCCTTCTTGCCCGGATGGCACGGGCTCGACCGCATTGGCGCTGAGAAGGGCGGAGAGTTCCTCTGCAAGTACCCTCTTGTGCTGGAAGCTGTAAGACTGAGCTCCCGGTGGACAATTTGGAGGTTTTGATGCCAAATTGAGGGTGTATCCTTGCCGGACTATTTGCAGAACCCACTGATCGGAGGTTATGAGAGGCCACCTTTGGTGAAAAGCTTTCAACCTCCCTCCGACTGGCAGGTCGCCCGGCACGGACACTTGGATGTCGGCTATGCTCTGCTGGAGCCAGTCAAAAGCTCGCCCCTTGCTTTTGCTGGGGAGCCGCGGGGCCTTGCTGAGTCGCACGCTGCTGACGAGAGCGAGCGCGCTGGGGCTTAGCCTGGGCCGCAGGCTGTCGGGAAGGAGGATTGTACCTACGCCTGCCAGAAGAGTAGGGAACAGTCTTCCTTCCCCCGAAAAATCGTCTACCTGTAGAGGTAGAAGCTGAAGGCTGCCGGCGGGAGAATTTGTCGAATGCGGTGTCCCGCTGGTGGAGAGACTCTACCACCTGTTCGACTTTTTCGCCAAAAATGTTGTCCGCACGGCAAGGCGAGTCCGCAATCCGCTGCTGGATTCTATTCTCCAGGTCGGCGGCGCGCAGCCATGAGAGCCTGCGCATCACCACACCTTGAGCAGCGGCCCTGGACGCAACATCAAAAGTGTCATAAACTCCTCTGGCCAGGAATTTTCTGCACGCCTTCAGCTGCCTGACCACCTCCTGAAAAGGCTTGGCTTGCTCAGGGGGAAGAGCATCAACCAAGCCCGCCAACTGCCGCACATTGTTCCGCATGTGCATGCTCGTGTAGAGCTGGTAAGACTGGATCTTGGACACGAGCATAGAGGAATGGTAGGCCTTCCTCCCAAAGGAGTCTAAGGTTCTAGCGTCCTTGCCCGGGGGCGCCGAAGCATGTTCCCTAGAACTCTTAGCCTTCTTTAGGGCCAAATCCACAACTCCAGAGTCGTGAGGCAACTGAGTGCGCATCAGCTCTGGGTCCCCATGGATCCGGTACTGGGACTCGATCTTCTTGGGAATGTGGGGATTACTTAATGGCTTGGTCCAGTTCGCAAGCAATGTCTTTTTCAGGACATGGTGCAAGGGAACAGTGGACGCTTCCTTAGGTGGAGAAGGATAGTCCAGGAGCTCAAACATTTCAGCCCTGGGCTCGTCCTCCACAACCACCGGGAAGGGGATGGCCGTAGACATCTCCCGGACAAAGGAAGCAAAAGACAGACTCTCGGGAGGAGAAAGCTGTCTTTCAGGAGAGGGAGTGGGATCAGAAGGAAGACCCTCAGACTCCTCGTCAGAGAAATATCGAGGATCTTCCTCTTCCTCCCACGAGGCCTCACCCTCGGTGTCAGATACAAGTTCACGAACCTGTGTCTGCAACCTCGCCCTGCTCGACTCAGTGAAGCCACGTCCACGATGGGGGCGTCGAGAGGTAGACTCCCTCGCCCGCATCGGCGAAGCTCCCTCCGCCGACGTAGTCGGGGAGCCTTCCTGGGAGGTGGCCGCGGTCGGTACCGCACGCGGTACCGACGTCGGGGACCTCAACCTGGGCGATGGGCCAGCCGGCGCCACGCTCGACGGTACCGGAGGCGCAAGCACCGCCGGTACCGGAGGGGTAGGGCGCAACAGCTCTCCCAGAATCTCTGGGAGAACGGCCCGGAGGCTCTCGTTTAGAGCGGCTGTAGAGAAAGGCTGTGAGGTCGATGCAGGCGTCGACGTCAGTACCTGTTCCGGGCGTGGAGGCTGTACCGGGCTGTCCAGAGCGGAGCGCATCGACACCTCCTGAACAGAGGGTGAGCGGTCCTCTCGGTGCCGATGCCTGCTGGGTGCCGAATCCCTCGGCGACCCAGAGCTCTCGGTGCCGACATGGGGAGGAGACCGGTGTCGATGCTTCTTCGATTTCTTCCGAAGCATGTCACCGGAGCTCCCCGGCACCGACGAGGAGGACGTCGAATCCATCCGTCGCTTCCTCGGGGCCGAGACTGAAGAAGGTCGATCTCGGGGGGGCTGTACCGCAGGAGCCCTCAGGGTAGGAGGAGACCCACCCGAGGGCTCACCGCCACCAGCAGGGGAATGGACAGCCCTCACCTGCACTCCACCCGATGCACCACCGTCCGACGACATCAGCAGACGAGGTCCTGGTACCACCGACGTCGATGCAGCTATCCGATGTCTCGGCGCCGATGCAGAGGCCCGATGCCTCGATGCACTCGATGCAGGGGCGGCCGAGGAAGATGGTCTGGACGCTGACGACGTCGATGCACTCGAAGATCCCGGTGCCGATGCCGACGAAGAGCCCGAGAACAACACGTTCCACTGGGCTAGTCTCGCTACCTGAGTCCGCCTTTGAAGAAGGGAACACAGACTACAGTTCTGAGGGCGGTGCTCGGCCCCCAGACACTGAAGACACGACGAGTGTCGGTCAGTGAGCGAGATAACCCGGGCGCACTGGGTGCACTTCTTGAAGCCGCTGGAAGGCTTCGATGTCATGGGCGGAAAAATCACGCCGGCGAAATCAAAAGCCGAAATGGCGAAAATGGAAGCACCAAAAATTTAGAGGGAGAAAAAATCTCGACCGAGGCCGAAAAGAGGCCTACCCCGACGACGAAAGAAAACTTACCGGGGCAAAAAGCTGGAAGTACGGGGAGGATTGACACGAAACCCGGTCGAAGGGTTTCCGGAGCACTTCCCGACTAACAAAGCTTTCCCGAAGGAAAAAAACACGCTCAAACAGAATTTGGACGCGCGAGGTCGACTTTCCGGGGCTCGACACGGCGAAAACACGACCGTACCGAGTGCGGACAAAAGAAGACTGGCCGGCTCGAGCCGGTTTCGGGCGGGAAGACGGCCGCGCATGCGCGGTGCGCGCGGGCGCGCGAGGGCTAGCAAAGGACTTTGCTAGTGAAGATTCCGATTGGAGGGGCTGCCGTGGACGTCACCCATCAGTGAGAACAAGCAGCCTGCTTGTCCTCGGAGAATATACATTATATTCTATCCCATGACTTTCTAATTTCTTCAGAAGTCATTCATGAGGTACTTTTGTCAAATGTCATTGTGTATTTGGATTTTCAAAAATCGACCAGCTCACCTTTATCCACATGTTTATTCACCCTTTCAAAGAAATGAAGTAGACTGGTGAGGCAAGATTTCCCTTGACTAAATCCATGACTATGTATATGCTATATAATTTTGTTCTTTATAATAGTCTCTACCATTTTGCCTAGCACTGACGTCAGGCTCAGTGTTCTATAAATTTCCTGGATGCTCTCTAGAACCCTTTTTACAAATTGGTATTACATTGGCCACCCTCCAGTCTTCCGGTACCATGCTTGAATGATGTATACATCCGGTCCAGGTGATTTGCTACTCAATTTGTCAAACTGCCCCTCAGAATGGACACCACCTTGTAGTGGTGGGAGGGGCTTGTGCATTTCGATGCTGTAGG
Organism: Microcaecilia unicolor; assembly: GCF_901765095.1. Classification (NCBI taxonomy): domain Eukaryota; kingdom Metazoa; phylum Chordata; class Amphibia; order Gymnophiona; family Siphonopidae; genus Microcaecilia; species Microcaecilia unicolor. Next base: position 70,842,254 of record NC_044036.1, on the reverse strand, counting down.
GCCACCTGTATCGGACGGGCCTCTGAGAAGAAACCAGATGATAAGTGTCCCAAACCTTTGGGAGTCAAGATGGTGTTTGAGACGGAAGTGCTGATAGTTGGCTCCTGTGTTTGCATCTATTTTAAGCTGTTTTCTCCCCATTTGTGCTGGTTATAAGATAAAAGGCTAGATACATACTTCTTCACTGGTACAAGGAGCTCCTTAGATTGAACGTCAACCAAAGACAATTTGTAGGCGGGACTGGTCTTCTCACAGCGCTGTAGACAAGCAACAGCTTTTAGAAACACAAGTTGCACGATCCACTAGAGGACACTTAAATCCCTAGGCTTTTTATAAATTCCACCTATATAAACATGGAAATAAAGGGGATAAACTCATTGCTCATTTGGTAACCACTAAAACAGGGCCCAAAAAGATTTTAATAGTTAAAGATCCGGATGGGACAAGGGTACATACAAAGAGATGTAATATTTCCGTGACTATTATGAAAAATTATATGCCTCCCCAGTAGAAGGGTTGCAAGGCTAGATGTACTTAAATGGTTTAGAATTGCCACATATTACAGTGGAGAATAGAGATATGTTAAGTTCTCCACTCAGGCTGGAGGAAGTAGAATAAGCAATACGGAAAAGTCCTTTGTTGAAGACACCAGGACCAGATGGTTTTCATGACGAATTTTATAAGTTATTGGGTGTGGAAGTTATTGGCCCCCTTACTAAGGTGTTTAATATAATAATGGATAGGGAATCACTGCCTACACATCTTACTGTGGCACAAATCATTGTCCTACTGAAACTGGGCAGTGACCCTATTCTTTCAGAATCATTGTCCAATATCCCTCTTGATTTATGAGGTAAAGCTCATGACAAAAGTCATAGCCAATCGATTGGCAAGGGTGTTGCCCTCTGTTGTCCTCGCCAGTTTGTTAGGGATAGGGCATTAGCCAAAAATATGAGGAAAATTCTGACATCCCTCGAATATAGGGAGCAATTTTGGCACATGTCATCGTTAATCAGTTTTGATGCAGAAAAAGCGTTCAATAATCAGTTTTGATGCAGGAAAAGTGTTCAATAATCAGTTTTGATGCAGGAAAAGCGTTCAATCAGTTGCACTGCGAATTTATGTTTGCCACTCTGGACAAACATGGCATCACCGGTCGCTTTGTGTCTATGATTAAGGCTTTATACACTTCACCACAGGCTACTAAACGGCCTACAATTGGTAAATATCCCCATATGCCGTGGGACACACAGGGACCCTTTGTCACCCCTTCTGTATGGTCTCACTCTGGACCCTTAAATACAGGACATACATCTTAATCCAGAAATACAAGGTTTTCACATAGGAACCCATACTTTTAAAAATATATTTATTAGGATTTATTTACCTCCTTTTTGAAGGAATTCACTCAAGGCAGTGCACGTAAGAATATAACATAGTAACATAGTAGATGACGGCAGAAAAAGACCTGCACGGTCCATCTAGTATGCCCACGATAAACTCATATGTGTATACCTTACCTTGATTTGTACCTGTCTTTTTCAGGGCACAGACCGTATAAGTCTGTCCAGCAGTATTTCACGCCTCCCAACCACCAGTCCCGCCTCCCATCACCGGCTCTGGCACAGACCCCATATAAGTCTGCCCTCCCCTATCATAGCCTCTCAACCACCAACCCCTCTTCCCCCCGCCACCCAATTTCAGCTAAGCTTCTGTGGATCCATTCCTTCTGCACAGGATTCCTTTATGCCTATCCCATGCATGTTTGAATTCCGTAACCGTTTTCATCTCCACCACCTCCCGCGGGAGGGCATTCCAAGCGTTCACCACTCTCTCTGTGAAGAAATACTTCCTGACATCTTTCCTGAGTCTGCCCCCCTTCAATCTCAATTCATGTCTTCTCGTTCTACCGCCTTCCCATCTCCGGAAAAGATTCGTTTGCGGATTAATACCTTTCAAATATTTGAACGTCTGTATCATATCACCCCTGTTCCTCCTTTCCTCCAGAGTATACATGTTCAGGTCAGCAAGTCTATCTTCATACGTCTTGGAACACAACTCCCATACCATCCTCGTAGCTTTTCTTTGCACCGCTTCCATTTTTTTAAACATCCTTCGCAAGGTACGGCCTCCAAAACTGAACACAATACTCCAGGTGGGGCCTCACCAACGTCTTATACAGGGGCATTAAAACCTCCTTTCTTCTGCTTGTCACACCTCTCTCTATACAGCCTAGCAACCTTCTCGCTACGGCCACCGCCTTGTCGCACTGTTTCATCACCTTCAGGTCCTCAGATACTATCACCCCAAGATCCCTCTCCCCATCCATGTCTATCAGGCTCTCCCCACCTAACACATACGCCTCCCTTGGATTTCTACTCCCTAAGTGCATCACTTTGCATTTCTTCGCATTGAATTTTAATTGCCAAATGTTAGACCATTCTTCCAGCTTCTTCAGATCTTTTTTCATGTTTTCCACTCCCTCCGGGGTGTCCACTCTGTTGCAAATCTTGGCGTCATCCGCAAAAAGGCAAACTTTACCTTGTAACCCTTCGGCAATGTCACTCACAAATATATATATTGAACAGAATGGGCCCCAGCACGGATCCCTGAGGCACTCCACTACTCACCTTTCCCTCCTCCAAGCGAACTCCATTTACCACCACCCTCTGGCGTCTGCCCGTCGACCAGTTCCTAATCCAGTTCACCACTTCGGGTCCTATCTTCAGCCCTTCTAGTTTATTCAAGAGCCTTGCTGAAATCTAAGTAGAAGATGTCCATAGCACTTCCTTGATTTAATTCTCCTGTCACCCAGTCAAAGAATTCAATGAGATTCGTTTGGCACGATTTCCCTTTGGTGAAACCATGTTGTCTCGGATCTTGCAACTTATTGGCTTCCAGGAAATTCACTATCCTTTCCTTCAGCATGGCTTCCATTACTTTTCCAATAACCGAAGTGAGGCTTACCGGCCTGTAGTTTCCAGCTTCTTCCCTATCACCACTTTTGTGAAGAGGGACCACCTCCGCCGTTCTCCAATCCCTCGGAACCTCTCCCGTCTCCAAAGATTTATTAAACAAATCTTTAACAGGACCCGCCAGAACCTCTCTGAGCTCCTTCAGTATTCTGGGGTGGATCCCATCCGGCCCCATGGCTTTGTCCACCTTTAGCTTTCCAAGTTGTTCATACACACTCTCTTCCGTGAACGGTGCTCTATCCACTTCATTCTCAGGTGTACTTCCCCAGGATTTTCTTCAGTGAAAACAGAACAAAAAGTATCTATTTAGCAAATTGGCTTTTTCTTCATCATTTTCTACATAGATTTTCTACATAGCGTTTTGCTGTATCTTTTAGTCTCACAATCCCCTTTTTAGTCTTTCTCCTTTCACTAATATACCTGAAGAAGTTTTTGTCTCCCCTCCGTACATTTCTAGCCATCAAACATGAGCAATAGGCAATTACAGCAGTAAAAATATTCAAATAACAATACAATGTATGGCTTGGTATACTACTTACAATGTCAACACAATACATAATAGTACATTTTAATTGATAGTGAAGGGTAAAGCAAAGTTGTTAACATATAGATAGGTAAGAGAGTAAAAAAGAGAAAGTAAGGTGACTGATTTAAAGAAAGTTGCACATGAGATCAGAGAAATAGTTAAATATTATCTCAGCTACTGTATGAGTGGATAAACATGTCCTGCTGCAGTATGTGCAGTCCGAGTCACTCCTTGTGTGTGTGAGTGAGGCTAACAAGTTAGTTACTTCTTCCATTAAAGGCCTGGTTGAAGAGCCAAGCTTTTACCTGCTTCCCGAAGTAGAGATAGTTTTGTGTTAATCAGACTTTTCAGGCAGTGCATTCCAGAGTGTGGGGGCTACTCCGGAGAAGGCTCGCTTGCGGGTATCACATCGTGTAATGTCTTTTGGAGAGGGTGTGGTTAGTGATGGACCTTAGTGTCCTTGGCAGTGTGTGAAGGATCATCCTATTCTTCAGATATTTGGGGCCATTCCCTTTCAGAGCCTTGAAGATCAGAGTTTTAAATTTAGCCCTGTATTATACTGGTAGCCAATGAAGTTTTTGGAAAAATGATGCATTAGCAGCCTTTGCTAGTGGAGGAGTGGCCTGGGAGTGGAGGAGTGACCTAGTGGTTAGAGCACTGGTCTTGACATCCAGAGGTGGCCGGTTCAAATCCCACTGCTGCTCCTTGTGATCTTGGCAAGTCACTTAACCCTCCATTGCCTCAGGTACAAGCTTAGATTGTACCTGAATGTAACTCACCTTGAGCTACTACTGAAAAAGGTGTGAGCAAAATCCAAATAAATAAATAAATTCTAGTGCATTTGACCAACCTACACCGATCTTTAGATATACTTTTGGAAAGTATTAAAGAATATGGAGACTACATACTGGATGCCATAAGAAACCAGGCTGAAGGTGACAGTCAATGTATGAAAAAATTAAGACTAACCTGATAATTTTCTCTCTTCTAGTCACAGCAGATGAATCCAGGAACTGATGGGTTGTATCTGCCTACCAGCAGGTGGAGATAGAGAACATTGAAACAAGGCAGTGACCCTGAACGTCCAGCTCCTTGCATCTTCAGTATACGAAACTTCCAAAGCAGAACGTAGAAGAAATACAACACAACATGAACTTTCCTCACAGTGAACAACTGCTCCCTGAACTGGAGCAACAATATAAACAAAGGAGGGAATTTCTCAACCTTCTGCTTCATAACAACAATTATAAAGACTGTTTGCATTTATCTAGAACATCTGCAAAATCTTCAAAACCTGTGCCAGACTCAAAACATCCGTATCAAACAAAGACAGACAGGGAGGGATCCTGGATTCATCTGCTGTGACTAAAGGAAAGAAAATTATCAGGTTAGCCTTAATTTTTCCTTCCTTGTCATCAACAGCAGATGAATCCAGGAACTGATGGAATGTACCAAAGCACTCCCTAACCTGGGTGGGAACATGCAGCCCCACGAGAAAGAACCTGTGCCCCAAACAGCGCATCCTGTTGCACTGCAACATCCAGCTGATAACGCCGAACAAAGGAAAGCTGAGAAGCCCAGGTAGCCGCACGACAGATCTCTTGAAGAGAAAAGACACCCGTTTCAGCCCACGAAGAAGACATCACCCGCGTGGAATGCGCCTTAAATGCTTCTGGTGGAGATCTACCGGCCAACAGGTAAGCAGAAAAGATAACTTCCTTAATCCAGCGAGCTATGGTGGCTTTAGACGCTGGACAACCGCGCCTCGGTCCCGCCAACAGAATGAAAAGGTGATCAGAAGACCTGAAATCATTCGATATCTGCAAGCACTGAAACAGAGCCCTGAGACATCCAAAAGACGCAACTGTTCAAAGGAATCCGGAAAGTCTTCCTTACGAAAAGAAGGCAGAAAAATGGGCTGATTGATATGAAAGGCTGAAACAACCTTGGGCAAGAAAGAAGGTACAGTACGGACTGTAACACTGGATTCAGGAAACTGCAGAAAAGGATCCCGACAGGAAAGAGCCTGAAGCTCCGACACTCTTCGTGCGGAAGCCATAGCCACCCAAAAAACGTTTTACGAGTTAAATCCTTTTCCGAAGCGCGCTTGAGAGGCTCAAAATGGGGTTTCTGGAGCACTTTCAGCACAACCCCCAGGTTCTAAGATGGAGACGGCAACCACAAAGGAGGGCGAAGACGTAAAGCCCCCCCCCACCAGAAAGTGGACAATATCCGTATGAGCAGCCAGCGACAAACTGGCCACTCTCCCATGGAAACAAGCCAATGCCGCCACCTGAACCCGAAGAGAATTGGAAGCGAGACCCGTCTGTAAGCCGTCCTGAAGAAAATCTAACAACTGCGAGAGAGAAGCAAGCATTGGCGAAACAGACCTCGTAGTACACCATGCCTCAAAGGTGCGCCAAACACGCGCATAGGCCGCGGAAGTAGACCGCTTGCGAGCCTGCAAAAGGGTAGCAATAACCTTGTTAGAACATCCCTTTTTTCTCAACTTAGCCCTCTCAATAGCCAGGCCGTAAGACCAAAGCGGGAGGGATCTTCCATAGCCACCGGACCTTGATGCAACAGGCCCAGCAGAAGAGGCAAAAGAAACAGAGATGCCACCAACATTCGCCCGAGATCCGTGTACCATGGACGCCGTGGCCAATCTGGAGCCACCAGAATCACCCTCCCGCTGTGGAGACAAATGCGAAGAAGAACTCGGCCTATTAAGAGCCAAGGAGGAAACGCATAAAGGAGATCCGGAGGCCACGGTTGAGAGACAGCATCCAGCCCTGCTGACCGAGGATCCCTCCTTCTGCTGAAAAATCGTTCGACCTTGGCGTTTGAAGCTGACGCCAAGAGATATTTATATATTTATTACATTTGTACCCCACACTTTCCCACTCATGGCAGGCTCAATGTGGCAGGCAATGGAGGGTTAAGTGACTTGCTCAGAGTCACAAGGAGCTGCCTGTGCCCGGAATTGAACTCAGTTCCTCAGGACCAAAGTCCACCACCCTAACCACTAGGCCACTCCTCCACTCATCTAACCGCGGAGTGCCCCATTTGGCACAAATCTGAAGAAACACTTCCTCTGCTAGCTCCCATTCTGCCGTAATCACTAACCGCCACAGCGGGTGTGCCAGCGGCATCCCCCGGCACAACTTGTCGTTGGACAGCCACCAAGCCATGCTGCGCCTGGCCGCAGAGAGCCACAGCAGTCTGCGCTGATACTCTACAGAGATCGGAGACCGCCGAGAAAGCAGGAATGCTGTAGGGGACACATATGCGTCCTTGCCCAGGGAACCACTTCCAGAGTGGCCGTAATCAAACCCAGAAGTTGCACATAATCCCAAGCCCGAGGTCGTAACATTCGCAAGAGAAGCCGAATCTGACTATGAAGCTTGAGACACCTGCTGTCGGGAAGAAAGACCAACCCCAGTGCAGTGTCGAAACACCCCCCCAAATACTCGAGAGACTGCGAGGGGGTTAGATGACTTTTAGAGAAATTGACCACCCAGCCCAGAGACTGAAGAAGAGAAATAACGCTGGCTGTCGCAAGTTGGCTCTCTGTCTCCGAATCCGCCCGGATGAGCCAATCATCGAGATAAGGATTGTGAAGAGTAAGGGGCTGTCCTGTCCTGGGTAGGCCACTAGGTGGCGCTGTTCCCATAGAAATGGGGGAAAAGGTCCAGGTCATGTCATTATTGAGGAGTCCACCAGGGGAGCCAGTAGGGGAATGTCTATGTGGAGGTTGCTAGGACCACGGAGAGTCCTGGGCTGGAAACAGGTGTAGGTAGTTATGGGCTGGAGCCTGCCTGGAATTAGGGAGAAGAGCCTGAAGGGGTGGAGAAGCTAATTAACCACCTTGTACCTGTCTGAGTAGTGAAAGAGAAGGAAGAAGCTGGGACCTGGGAGCTTGAGGAAGAAGATCCCCTTGAAGGTGCTGGCTGAACTCTGTGGACTTTTTGAAACTATCTGCTGAAAAGGTGACAGCTGCACTACCAGCTGAGAAAGTCTTTAAATGAAAAAGTAAATGCTTTTGTTTGGCTGTTTGAACTGTGAAAGTTTGAGGCACTGCTTTAAGTATGGAAAAGGTTTAATTAAAAGACTCTGAGTAACTGCCTTTTTGCTATGTTTAAGTTGAAGAAGAAATGTTTGAGTGAAAGCAGAAATAAGCCATGAAGATGATGATAAATGGCAACTAATAAAACCTTTGCTTATAAGAAGCCTGGTGTTGGTGGACATTTGTGAAGGAAGCTAAGCAAAAGCCTGGTGTTGGTGAACATTTGTGAAGGAAGCTAAGCAGGGTCAGCCCTGGCCAGGTCCTGGAAGGGTGACCAGTTCACAGGATGCACTCGGATACCTTCTCTTTGGAGGAAAGTGGCCACCACAACCATGACCTTGGAAAAAGTGCGAGGAGCTGTGGCGAGACCAAATGGCAAGGCGCGAAACTGGAAGTGCTGGCCTAACACTGCAAATCGGAGAAACCGCTGATGTGGAGGCCAAATTGGGATATGCAGATACGCCTCTTTGAGGTCGAGCGAAGTGAGGAACTCTTCTGGCTGCACCGCTGCAATGACCGAATGCAAGGTTTCCATACAAAAATGACGCACCCTAAGGGCTTCGTTGACTCTGCGCAAGTCGAGAATGGGTCTGAAGGACCCGCCCTTGCGAGGCACCACAAAATAAATCGAGTAGCAACCGCAAAAGCGTTCGTCGGGGGGAACGGGAACCACCACCCCGAGATCCAACAGGGACTGTAACGTGTCTCTGACTGCTGCCTGCTTGACAGCCATACCGCAGCAGGAATCCACAAAAGCATCTCCTACCGGAGTCGCAAACTTCAACTGATCTGACGTAACTTTGGCCCACTCCTCTAGAAAAAGAGACAAACGACCTCCTACAAATGGAACTGAGGAGTGGACCGGCGCCCCATCATTGCGTCACACATGCCTGGACTCCTTGCCGCTGAACGGCTGCACCAGATTGTTTGTCAGAATGAAAGGAACTTCTGTGTTGGAAACGGAAGCGCTGAGGGAAACTCGAAGACCGCCAAGGACAGTATCTCTGAGCCACTCGGAAGCGAGGCCTAGAAGAGGAGGAAGAGGAGAAGGGAACAATCCTGGAAGACTGCCTCGGCCTGTCCTCCGGAAGGGATTTAGAATCCCCAAGGTCTTTAACAATCTTCTCCAAATCCTCCCTAAACAAAAGTGTACCCCAAAAAGGCAACTTCACTAGACGCTGCTTCGAGGCCATGTCAGCCGCCCAATGACGGAGTCAAAGGAGCCGCCGAGACGACACCGCCAAAGATATCTGCTTACCCGATGCTCTAACCAAATCATAAACAGCATCAGCCAAGAAAGCCAAACCCGACTCCATTCGAGGTGCCACCTCAGAAAGAGGAACAGAACCATCCGAAGACTGCTGAAGCCAAGATAAAGCTCGAGCTGCATAAGAACTACAAATAGCAGCCTGCAGAGCCAAGGCCGAAACCTCAAAAGAGCATTTCAAGGAGGACTCCAAACGCCTGTCCTGCAGGTCCTTCAAGGCAACTCCTCCCTCCACAGGAAGAGTAGACTTCTTAGTAACAGTCGTTACTAGCGAGTCCATCTTAGGCAACCCAAATAGAGCCAAATGAGCCTCTGGAACTGGGTAAAGGTGGGACATCGCCCTAGCTACCTTCAAAGTGCCATCAGCCTCAGACCACTGCGCTGAAATAAGCTCTTGAATGGAGTCATGGACTGGGAAAGCCCGAGATGGCTTCCTAGTATTAGCCATTTTGGGATTAACAGAAGAAGCAATATCCCCCTCAGGGTCCCCAATGCTGAGAGCCTGCAAGGCATCAAATAAGAGACGAGAGTTCATCCCGATGAAAAATCTGAAGCGCCTTAGGGTCATCCAACTCCTGCAGCAAAAGAGAGGTCTCCTCCAGATCCTCACTCAGACTCCTCAAAAAAAGAATGGGGAGGAGAACGAGGTGGGAGAGAAGAGCCATCAGAGAAGGAAGACACCCGCCTGCGCTTAGAATCCAAAGAAAGCACAGGGGCCGAAGACATCAAGAGGCTAGCAGAACCCGGAGCCTCCGCAGCAGAAGAATCCCCAGGCTGAAAAGAAATTTCAGAGGACTCAGGCAGGACTCTCTTTAAAAGAAACGCCCTGTGCAGCAATAAAACAAATTCAGGGGAAAATAACTCACCCTGACTCTCCGCTCATGAACCCAAGGCAGGAGAGGCTTGAGCCTCCCTCGGCAGAGACTCTGGGCCCCCCCCCCCTGCACTCACTGTCTGCTGCCAAAATTTGCGCCTCAGCCAGTGAATCCAAAATGGCGGCCGCGTCGCAATCGGAAGGGCGGGAATCAACGCGAACCGACGAAACGGCTACAGCGCCTGGCCCCGAAGCGTCCAGGCAGTTCGCACTGCATACTCCCGCTGCGTTTCTGGGTTTCCCGCAGCGGGAGCAGCGTTTAACAGCCTCAGCCGCCATCGCCCCCGAAATCAAAATGGCGTCACCGCACCAAAAAAGAAACTCACCCTGCTCTGAAGAGAAGCAGCTAGAACCCTCCCAGGAGGAGCCAAACAGCCCAGTTCACACTGACACACACCCAGTCACAGCGATCTCGGGAGAAACTGCAGCGTCTGCCAAGTCAGAAGAGAGCCTCAAGCAAATACCTGCTCAATCTTCTTTAAACTTTTTTATTTTATTTTTTTTTAACTGTGAGGAAAGTAGTCAGACAGCAAGCAGAACAGAAGCTGGGAGGGTAGGAGAAAGGGAGTAAGGCAGGGACCTGGAAACCAAGTATGCCCTCAAAGTGGGCACCACCAGCCTCACACCTCCTGCTCAACTGGCAAAAGCCCAGGAGCCTCTCCAAGCAGAAATCCAGGAGTTGACAGGAATCCGTCCACACCTGCTGGGAGACAGAGATATACTGAAGACGCAAGGGGCTGGACGTCCAGGGTCACTGCCTTGTTTCAGTGTTCTCTATCTCCACCTGCTGGTAGGCGGATACAACCCATCAGTTCCTGGATTCATCTGCTGTTGATGACAAGGAAACTGTCCAGGGTATACATGTTCAGGTCAGCAAGTCTTTGGTCTTGCGTTCCAAGACGTATGACCAAAGACTTGCTGACCTGAACATGTATACCCTGGAGGAAAGGAGGAACAGGGGTGATACGATACAGACGTTCAAACACTTGAAAGGTATTAATCCGCAAAAAAATCTTTTCCGGAGATGGGAAGGCGGTAGAACGAGAGGACATGAAATGAGATTGAAGGGGAGCAGACTCAAAAAAAGATGTCAGGAAGTATTTTTTCACGGAGAGGGTGGTGGATGCTTGGAATGCCCTCCCGCGGGAGGTGGTGGAGATGAAAACGGTAACGGAATTCAAACATGCGTGGGATATGCATAAAGGAATCCTGTGCAGCAGGAATGGATCCTCAGAAGATTAGCCGAAATTGGGTGGCAGAGCAGGTGGGGGAAGAGAGGTTGGTGGTTGGGAGGCGAGGATAGTGGAGGGCAGACTTATACAGTCCGTGCCAGAGCCGGTGATGGGAGGCGGGACTGGTGGTTGGGAGGCGAGAAATACTGCTGGGCAGTCTTGTACGGTCTGTGCCCTGAAAAAGGCAAGTACAAATCAAGGTAAGGTATACACATATGAGTTTATCTTGTTGGGCAGACTGGATGGACCATGCAGGTCTTTTTCTGCCATCATCTACTATGTTATGTTACTATGTTTCTTTTGGAAAGGTTAGGGGTAGTAATCACTAATACATGCCAGGAGCGTCGTTCACATGTTTTACATGATCGCTCATAAACAGTCATCTCCCTCCCCAAGTTCCCCTCCCTTGATACACCTGGAAAGTTAGGACACCAAACCTAACACATGAGAAAAACACGCTATGAAAGTAAACTTTAGAATCTGTTTTCATCATTAAACCTGGAAAAGCCTTCCTGTCGGGTCCTGCGACCTTCCTCAGGGAAGCAGACCGCATCTCTGCAGCTCCTTCAGTGTCACCCGATGCCAGCTTTCATGTACGCGAACGCACACATGTGCCGAAGGAACTTGTGTTAAAGACTGGCAGCAGGAAGCACTGGATCCTGCCTTCCCTTGCCTGACTTCAGTATTGCCTTCTTCATTCCTGCCAGCCTTCCTTTGCCTGATATTTTGGAGTTTATTTGTTCCATGTTTGCTAAAACTATTTTCAATAAAAATAATTTCTAAAAAATGCTAATTGCCAAAAATGATTTACAAGCCTCCCAATAGCAAGCCCAACTCAGTTTGATAGGATCCTCACAAGGATTTGCTCAGATATGAAAAACAACCCCTGGGTAAAACAAGCTCAGTGTATCAGAGTAAGAGCCAAGGAGGTATCGCAGTGCCCCAGTTACAGAATTATTACTTAGCAGCTCAATTACAAGCACTATCAGAACAGGAGAAGCAGTGGACAGCCATGGAACAATGTACAGTGATCAGACCTTGAGTAATTGCCTCAAGGGTTAAGGTTAAGTACCCAATTACTAAAAAAAAAAAAGGGAGGCAATCCATATGCATTGCACAATATTGCGCTTTGTAAGAGAGTTTTGGGCACAAGATGTAAAGATAAAGGTTCTTCCTTTTCTCCTCTGTGGTTTAACAGGGTGGGGAAGACAGTTTATGAGTTCTTGGAGGTAAGAAGTGGGGTTCTAAAGAGTCAATTTGTGACCCTATGGGTAGGCTGGCAGCAGTAGTGGCCAGAGATTTTAGAGTAGAAATAGCAAATGATGAAAAGCCCTGCGCCCCAGGCTGTTCACTTGCACACGCGATGTATTTATTTATTTGTTATATTTGTATCCCACATTTTTCCACCTTTTTGCAGGCTCAATGTGGCTTACATAGTACCGTAAACTGCGTTAGCCGATTCTGGTATGAACAAGGTGATATTGAGGTACATGTATGGTAAAGACCATTGGGGGGAACTTAGAGAGGGAGAGGAAGGATTAAGATATGTCCAGTTACGGTCTTTGGTTACGTTATGTCGCTGGTATCCCTTGCCAGTCAGGATTTCAGGATATCCAAAATGGAGTATGCATGAAAGAGATCTGCATATAATGAATCGTACAAGGATCCAAAAAGCAAGGATAAGGACAAGAGAAGATCTACTAAAGACAGGCACAAACCAAGGCAGAACCCAGAACTAGTTTGCAGCATAATCACTGAGCTCCTGAAGACTCCCGCAAACAATAGAAATATCACTTTCCCATGTGCAAGAACTGAACATTTTCTTGTAACCCTGCAAGGAACAATCTCTTATGGCTTCTGGCAAAAACAGCAAACGTCACAGAACTAAGCCAGTGTCGCCGCAAAAAGCGCAGACTGTAAAATTGGAAGAAACAGATACGGACGCCATTTTGGAGGAGATCCGCACCATCAAAGATTTAATAACAGCAACCAAGGAAGATCTAAACAAAATTAAAGAAGGTCTCTCAGTTATTATATTTAACACTTTTTATTAAGAACTAGTAAAACAGGCCCGTTTCTGATACAAATGAAACGGGTGCTAGCAAGGTTTTCCTCGGAGTGTGTATGTTTGAGATAGTATGTGTGATATTGACTGTGTGTGTGAGAGAGAGTGAATGTGCAACTGTGTGTGTGACAAAGAGAGAGTGAGACTGCTGGGTGCGAGTCTGTCTCCTCTGTCCCCTGCCCCCCTCCAGCCACCCAGCGATTCTCCTTCCCCTTACAGCACCACACCGCCCAAATCTCTGCCCCTCCGCCAACCGCCCAACCTCCGCTGCCGTGCACAGCTCAGCGTGCACGCCCACTGAACGGTAGAGCCAATCGCCACCGTGCGCCCGCCCTCCCACCTGTGGTTGGTCAGTGCTGCGTGTGACGTACCCGGAAGTACGCTGACGTCACTTCAGGAGATGGATACCGCTTTAGAGAGAGCACAAATGCTTCAAGGCTTCACTTTCTCAGCTTCAGAACCTTGGAGGTGCGTTTTATTATATAGGAAAGTACATCATTATAAACTGTCACAGCAATGTCAAATAGATATCTCTACGTACATTCAATAGACCTAACCGCTGGACAGTGTGTTCAGAGTTTTACAATTTTCTCCCCCCCTCCCTTCCAAATCTGCTAAACTATTCAACACATAACTTCCCAATCCCTACCCTCCCCCACACCTAGTAGAACAATTCACCAAGACAAAAGTGTACTTTCAACCAGAAGTTTCTTCTGTCGAGAGGCTAAAAGGTATTCACTCTGTACTTTCCATCCATCTCGTCTAAACAGCATCTTAGATATTTTATATTCCACTGTTCTTATTAAAGGGAAAAGCAAAAGGCAAATGACGTATTAAAACTGTCATATGCACAAACCAACCTTATCCACAACAACGCCACACATTAACATTGAGTCCCACCATTCATTACAGTTTTTGAGTAAGCCCCCCTCGCTCCCCCCCCTTTCCCCAGAAGTTATATTGAAACATTGTAATTGCACTAGACCTCACCCATTACCCTTCCCCCATCCCCGCCATCCACCCACCTATCCATCCCCATGCCACATTTTCTACTTTAGTTTCAACATTTTTTTTAGATGACTATGAGGCATATTTTCAAAGCACTTCACCTTCCAAAGTTCCATAGAAACCTATGGAACTTTGGAAGGCTAAGTGCTTTGAAAATATGCCCCAATGTCAAAGAAACATATTGAACGGTATGAATATACATAATTCAAGTGTGAAAATAATCTCGGTAAAAACTAAATGATACAATTTGTCATCAAACTTTTAACTTTTTGGTCCCCTCCTCACCCCTCTAATTTTATATTCCCAACAATTTTATTTGGCAATGCCATTGTAGCAAATAACACTTCACTTTTTGTGTGCATACTCCAGTGAACCAAACAAACACAGAATCCCCCATTCTCAATCCTATCTGCTGCTCTTCAGTAACCCACCTACCACCTCCCCCTCTCACCTACCTCCCCCAACCTCCCTCCCTCAAATAAACTGTAATTTCCCCATCCTGCACCCCCCTCCCTCTCTCCTCCCCCCTCATATCTTATTCCTCCCCTTCCCTATTCTGCATGCTGGCCCCTCAGAATATTACTCCCTATTCTTAACCGCATCTTCCGGTAACCTATTCAGAACTTGGCTATGTGCTCTGGGAGATATGCTATTAAGGTACCGCTGCCATATTGCCAGAAATCTCCCCTGCCTTTTTGGTGACAATCTCGCCCCTCGGGATTCCCATAGCATAAGTTGATGAAACTTATTCCTCCAATACCAATAGGAGGGAGGCATGTCAGACACCCAGCAGTTAAGGATGCATTTTTTTCCCAGGACACAGGCTTTATTTGTCAGCATCTGTTCACATTACTCTACTTTAAGCGTTTAGAATTCTACTATGTGCAACCGCGGTCAATGATTCCCAAAACGGGGACCAAATTCGACAAAAATGATCTCCCCTAGATGAGGACAAGTCCCCCATTCCTCTGCGTTCCAATGCACAAAAGAAAGACCATATTCGATCGCCATTGCTGTAGTGTTGGAAGCACCACTGTTATCCAATGCTGAAGAATGGATTTCTTACCCACTAAAATTGCCCTTTTTAAAAATGGTTTCATACCCCTGGGCAAAAACGGGGACACCCTGAAGATATCAAACAATTGAGATGGAGTCGGTTGCCAAGTAACCCCCCCAAAGCAAAGAACCATGCTGACACATTTGCCGCCAAAACTCAAAAATCTGCGGGCAAGTCCAAAACATATATCCTAGGCCAGCTGAAGATTGAGCACATTTTGTGCATATGTCATCCGCCCTCATAGTTGCCCGATAAGCCCTATGCGGGGATATATACATCCGCCGTAAGAATTTATGTACTCAACAGTAGGGCACACTAACACATACCTCCGAAAAACTTAAAAGTGAACATTGTACACTAGTTCTTCTTTGAAACCTTTTAGGATTTCAGTCATGTATAGGTACTATATTACTAACCATTTCAAGATTTTCTCTACTGTCAACTTAAGAGCCTAACAGAACTCTACCATCACATTAACTTCTCAGGTACTTACCCAGCTACTGTAAGGCACTGAAGTTCTGCAGCAATTCGCAGTGGATGACTTGTAGGTATCAAATGTTTCAAAGCAAATTTTTCTTCATTCCCCGATATTAACTGTGCTGTAGCCAGATATACAGAACTGAAAGTGCCTGTGAAAAATATGCAAATATTTAAAAGCTCTCTCTATAGCTACTCCAAATATGAATGCACTTATACTAAACAACTACCATATGTTAATACCAGACATATTATAAAATATGTATTTGCAGATTTTTGTTTTAGGTCAGAGTCTTCAGCTTAATAAACCATTGATCCAAAAAAAACAAAAACAAAAACCAGGAAGGCAAGGAAGAAGAGAAGTCTTCTGGCTGATGGATTAAGAGTTTTCTTTCAGTACCAGTGGCAAAAAGGAAATGATGGTGATTAATTCCAATAACTCTTATGAGATCGAAGGTCACACCAATTCTACAATGTGGAACAAGTTATATAATAATTCTCATGTATAACCACTGTGAATATAATGAAGATACATACCTGTAGCAGGTATTCTCAGAGGACAGCAGCAAACCTCCATTTGAAAGAATAACACTTTTTTTGTGGAATCTTTCCTGGAAGCAAGCAAGACTCGGGAGACACCCTCTGAAAGACCCAGGGAGGCAACCACTAAGCTCTCAACATCAAGGCTGTGAGAGCCAGAGACTGGAGGTTGGGATGTAGAAGAGACCCCTCGTTCTGGGTGATGAGGGTTGGAAAACAGTCCAATTTCCACGGTTCTTCGGAGGACAACTTCAGAAGAGGAGGGAACCAGATCTGATGAGGCCAGAAGGGAGCAATCAAGACCATAGTTCCACAGTCTTGCTTGAGTTTCAGCAAAGTCTTCCCTACCAGAGGTATGGGAGGATACACATACAGAAGGCCTGTCCCCCAATGTAGGAGAAAGGCATTTGACGCTAGTCTGTCGTGGGCCTGAAGTCTGGAACAGAATTGCGGGGCTCTGTGATTGATTTGAGTGGCAAAGAGATCCACCGAGGGGGTGCCCCACTCTCGGAAGATCTTGAGGACAACGGCCATGTTTAGTGACCACTTGTGCGGTTGCATGATCCTGCTCAACCTGTCGGCCAGACTGTTTTTTTACGCCTGCCAGATATGTGGCTTGGAGAAGCATGCCATGATGGAGCGCCCAAAGCCACATCTTGACAGCCTCCTGACAGAGAGCAAGATCAGGTGCCCCCCTGCTTGTTGGTGTAATACATTGCAACCTGCTTGTCTGTCTGAATTAAGATGATTTGATTGGCCAGCCGATCCCTGAAATCCTTGAGAGCATTCCAGATTGCTCGTAATTCGAGGAGGTTGATCTGAAGATCCTTTTCCTGAAAGGACCAAGCTCCTTGAGAGTGTGAAGTCCATCTACATGGGCTCCCCACCCTAGGAGGGATGCATCCATCGTCAGCACTTTCTGCAGCTGAGGAATTTGGAATAGAAGTCCCAAGGTCAGATTGGATCGAATGGTCCACCACTGAAGGGATCTGCAAAACTCGGTGGAGAGACGGATTATATTCTCTAGATCCCCTGTAGCTTGGCACCACTGGAAAGATAGGGTCCATTGAGCTGATCTCATATGCAGACGTGCCATGGGAGTCACATGAACTGTGGAAGCCATGTACTACTACTACTACTACTACTACTATTTAGCATTTCTATAGCGCTACAAAGCGTACGCAGCGCTTCACAAACATAGAAGAAAGACAGTCCCTGCTCAAAGAGCTTACAATCTAATAGACAAAAATAAAGAAAGCAAATCAATTAATGTGGGGGAGTGGTTACAAGTCAAAAGCAATGTTAAAGAGGTGGGCTTTCAATCTAGATTTAAAGATGGTCAAGGATGGGGCAGTAATATTCCAGTAAGATGTGTAAATAAAAAACTTAAAGCAAGACGGTCATGTGGCCTAAAAGTCTCAACATCTGCCGAGACGCTCGAGCCAAGGACACTAGGGCCAGGAGATTGTCTGCCCGTGCCTGAGGGAGATAAGCTCAAGATGTCCGAGTGTTCAACAGAGCTCCAATGAACTCCAATTTCTGTACCGGGACAAGGTGGGACTTGGGATAATTGATTACAAACCCCAGTAGCTCTAGCAGTCGAATAGTCATCCGCATGGACTGTAGAGCTCTTGCCTCCGATGTGCTCTTCACCAGCCAATCATTGAGATAAGGAAACACATGCACTCCTAGTCTGCATAGCGATGCTGCGACAACTGCCAGACACTTTATGAAGACTCTGGGCGCAGATAGCACACGGTACTGAAAATGCTGTGTTCCCAGCCGAAATCAAAGATACTTCCTGTGTGCTGGGAGTATCGAGATGTGAGTAAAGGCATCCTTTAAGTCCAGAGAACATAGCCAATCGTTTTCCTGAATCATGGGAAGAAGGGTGCCCAGGGAAACCATCCCGAACTTTTCTCGGACTAGGAATTTGTTCAGGGCCCTTAGGTCTAGGATGGGACGCATCCCCCGTCTTCTTTTGCACAAGGAAGTACCTAGAATAGAATCCCAGCCCTTCTTCCCCTGGTGGAACGGGTTCATCCGCACTGGCCTTTAGAAGGGCAGAGAGTTCCTCTGCAAGTACCAAGTGCTGGGAGGTAAAGGACTGAGCTACCGGTGGGCAATTTGGAGGCCTGGATACCAGATTGAGAGCGTATCCAAACTGGACTATTTAAAGAACCCACCTGTCGGAGGTTATAAGAGGCCACCTTTGGTGAAAAAATATCAACCTCCCCCTGACAGGCAAGCCGTCCGGCACGGAAACGTTTACTGCAGCTATGCTGCACTGGAACTAGTCAAAAGCCCGTCCCTTGCTTTTGCTGTGGAGCCCTAGGGACCTTAGGCGCACGGCAATGACAGGAACGTGCATGCTGGGATTGAGCCTGAACCGGCTACCTAGAAAGCAGGAGTGCACCTACGGCTGTTATAGGAATAGGAAGCACTCCTCTTCCCTCCAAAAAACCTCCTAGAAGAGGAGGCAGTAGCAGAAGATGTCCGGCAGGAGAGAGAATCCATGGCATCATGGTGCTTTTTGATCTGATAAGTACATAAGTAATGCCATACTGGGAAAAGACCAAGGGTCCATCGAGCCCAGCATCCTGTCCACGACAGCGGCCAATCCAAGCCAAGGGCACCTGGCAAGCTTCCCAAACGTACAAACATTCTATACATATTATTCCTGGAATTGTGGATTTTTCCCAAGTCCATTTAGTAGCGGTTTATGGACTTGTCCTTTAGGAAACCGCCCAACCCCTTTTTAAACTCTGCTAAGCTAACCGCCTTCACCACTTTCTCCGGCAATGAATTCCAGAGTTTAATTATACGTTGGGTGAAGAAAAATTTTCTCCGATTTGTTTTAAATTTACTACACTGTAGTTTCATCGCATACTCCCTAGTCCTAGTATTTTTGGAAAGCGTGAACAGACGCTTCACATCCACCTGTTCCACTCCACTCATTATTTTATATATCTCTATCATGTCTCCCCTGATCAACCATGTCCTCTACTTTTTCTCCAAAAAGATTATATCCCCCTGGCAAGGAACATCCACCATTCGCTGCTGGGTCTTCTGATCCAGGTCAGACACGCGCAGCCATGAGAGTCTGCGCATCACTATACCTTGAGCAGCTACTCAGGATGCCACTTCAAAAGTGTCGTAAGACCCCCTTGGCCAGGAATTTGCGACACGCCTTCTGC
The DNA here is from genome assembly GCF_901765095.1 of Microcaecilia unicolor. NCBI lineage: Eukaryota > Metazoa > Chordata > Amphibia > Gymnophiona > Siphonopidae > Microcaecilia > Microcaecilia unicolor. The sequence continues at coordinate 70,822,970 of NC_044036.1, read as the reverse complement.
TGCCTGACCACCTGGTGAAAAGGTTCGGCGAGCTCCAGAGGAAGTGCTTCAACCAAACTAGACAGTTGCCTCACCGAGTTCCGCAAGTGGATGCTCGTGTAGAGCTGGTATGTTTGGATCTTGGCGGCGAGCATAGCAGCCTGATATGTTCTCCTCCCAAAAGAGTCCAGGGTCCCAGACTCTCTGCCTGGGGGGCATCGAGGCATAGTCTCTAGGCTCTTCTGAGAGCAGAGTCCATCACCATGGAATCGTGAGGAAGTTGGGCCTTCACCATTACAGGCTCTCCATGGACTCTGTACTGGGACTCGGATTTCTTGGAGACCACTGGGTTAGAAAGAGGGCACGACCAATTTCGCATACGCACTTCCCTCAGTGTATTTTGCAAGGGGGCCGTAGCAACCTCAGCAGGCGGAGAAGGATAGTCCAAGACCTCGAGCATCTCGGCCCCGGGCTCATCCACAACCTCCATAGGGAATGGATTGTCCTTAGACATTTCCCTAACAAAAGATGAAAAAGAGAGACTCTCAGGTGGAGACATTCTACTCTCAATTGGCGGAGTAGGATTAGAGGGAACCCCACATGACTCTTCCTCCGAAAAGTATCTGGGGTCTTCCTCCTCTTCCCACGAGTGGTCCTCATCGGTGTCTGACAAGAGCTCCCTAAGAGCAGCCCGAAGCCGAGCCTGTCTCAATGTCGACGACCTCGTGGGGGTGTCGAGAAGTCGACCCCTGCCTAGACTCCGGCGAAGCTTCCTCCACCGACGTCGAAGGGGAATAGACCCGGGTGGCAGCCAACGCCGGTACCGCAAGCGGCACCAAGGACGGGGACCTCCTCACAGGCGATGGCCCAGATAGCACCTCTGCAGTTGGTACGGAAGGCGCAAGCACCCCCGACACCAAGGCAGATTGGCACAGCAACCCTTCCAGGAGCTCTGGAAGAAGGGCCCGGATGTACTCAGAGAGCTTCCATCGGAAAAGGCTGGGGGGGGGGGGGGGGGCGGTGGAGGAGTTGGTTGCAGAATCTGAGGGAGCTCGAGAGCCGGTCCCAGGCTGCCAGATGACCGACGCATCGGCACCTCCTGAATGGAGGGTGAACGGTCCTCCCCGCGCCAACGCTTCTTGGGTGCCGACTCCCTCGGCTCCCTGGAGCTCTTGGTACCGTGCATGGAAGGACATCTATGACTGTGCTTCTTCGTCTTCGCTCGACGTCCATCATTGAGATTCCTCGGTATCAAAGAGGACGTGGAATCCTCATGCCTCCTTGGGGCCGGGTCCGATGCCGGTCGGTCCCGGGGAGCCTGCATAGCAGGAGGCCTCGAGACAGGTGGAAACCCGTTCGATGCCTCACTGCTCCCAGCGCGTTGTGGTCTTTCGGCAGTCATTACCTGAACTCTCGATGTCGATGCTTCCCCCGACATCGACGCCGCTGACCTCTGTACCGATGTTGATGCCGAAGGACTGGACCGATCTGGAAAAAAAGTTTCTCACGCTGAGCCTCCCGAGCCACCTGGGTCCGCTTTTTCATCAACTTACACAGCTTACAAGAAGCTGGCAGACGGTCGAGCCCAAGACACTGGAGACACCACGCGTGGGGATCGGTACTTGAAATGGTCCGGTTGCACCGAGTATAACGCTTGAAGCCGCTGGGTGTCCTCGATGACATGGAGGGAAAAACAGCGGTCGCGAAATCAAAAGGCTCGATGGTACCAAGAAAAAGGGGCACAATAAGGGGAAAACAGCCCAGCCTAAAGGACTGCCGCGTCGAAAAATTAAGGAAACTTTAATGAGGAAGAAGAATACCTAAGAAAAATAAAGGAAAAAAGATTTTTTTTTTTTAATGTTTGACAAAACGGAGGCAAGAAAAAATTAAAGAAGAATAAAATTAGGTGATAAACGCCAGAAAATGGTTCTCCTGAGCCGAGAAGGGAACGAGGCGAAAAAACAACTTTCCCAGTCGAGGATAGAAAACAACTGATTAGGGCACGCTCAAGTCGCGGGCGGGAAGCCGTTCGCACATGTGCGGCGCGTTCTGGAGAGTTTTTTTTTGTTTTCAAAGTTCTGGCCTCCTGGGTCGTCACAGACGACAACCCATACATGAAAATATTGAGCCTGCTTGTCCTCGGAGAATTACCTTTAAGAAATCTAAAGTTATTAACATATGTGCAATGAAATAAAAAATACAATATGGAGTAAAAATTAACCTAAGGTGAAATTAGGCCTTACCTGCTAATTTTCTTTCCTCTAGACCCTCCAGACCGGTCAAGACGCTTGGGTTATGCTCGCCTACCAGCAGAGGGAGACTGAGAACACTAACTTCAAACTATGTACATATAACCTGTGCCTAGCCACCTGACGTCAGTATCCGCTTAGCAAAGCAGAAAACCAAAAACCTGAAAACGAGAAACAAAACCCCTGTACCTGGAAAACCAATAGTCAAACACCAACAGTGTGCTTCCACAGACGGAACGTCCAAACGTCCCGCTCTGTACTGTTTTAGAGTCAAAGAAATTCTCTCCGACCACACTAAACTTGAAAGAATAGTCATAGCAGAACACGGCTCAAAATCACTTCTGATAATACACACTTCTGATAATACACAGGGCGGGCTCTTGACCGGTCTGGAGGGTCTAGAGGAAAGAAAATTAGCAGGTAAGGCCTAATTTCACCTTCCTCTTCAACCCTCCAGACCGGTCAAGACGCTTGGGAAGTACCAAAGCAGTAGAAACTTAAGGGTGGGACCCTCGAAAAGCAGAAGACAACACAGCCGCTCCAAACCGAGCATCCTCTTTTGCCTGAACATCAAGTCTGTAATGCTTCACAAAGGAATGGATGGAAGACCACGCCGCTGCCTTACAAATATCCTGCGGAGGAATAAAACTACTTTCCGCCCAAGAAGCAGCTACCCCCCGAGTAGAATGAGCCTTAAGCACCGAGGGCACGGCACGGCGTTTCAACAAGTACGCCGACGCAATGGTCTCCTTCAACCACCTAGCCAGAGTAGCCTTGGAAGCTGCTGCCCCTTTTTTGGGACCTCCAAACAACACAAACAACCTATCCGATGCTCGAAAATCCTGCGTTCTGCGCAAATACGACCGTAAAACGCGCCGTACATCCAACTTAGCCAGCCGACGTTGCGTAAGGTCCCCAGCGCGATCCCCCAACACAGGCAAGGAAATCACCTGGTTGACATGAAAAGCCGACACCACCTTAGGCACAAAGGAAGGAACCGTCCGTAAAGTCACTTTCTCCTTAGCAAATGACAGAAAAGGCTCCCTGCAAGACAGAGCCTGAAGCTCTGAAATCCTACGCGCCGAAGAAATGGCCACCAGAAAAACCGCCTTCAAAGTAAGATCCTTACATGTAATGGATGCCACGGGTTCAAACGGAGGTGCCACTAACGCCTCCAGAACCAAATTTAAATCCCAAGGCGGAACCAACGGACGACGAGGCGGCCGAATCAACTTCACTGCCTTCAGGAACCGCCCCACATCAGGAGAAGCCGCCAAGGAAACTCCCCGAATCTTACCTCTAAAACAAGACAAGGCAGCAACCTGCACTTTCAGGGAAGAGAGCGACAGTCCCCTCTCCAAGCCATCCTGCAGAAAATCCAAAACTTCCACCACCGAAGCACGCAAAGGGACATAAGCCCGCTCTTGACACCAGTTCTCGAAGGTGCGCCACACTCTCACATACGCCAAAGAAGTAGACCTCTTGCGAGACCGCAACATCGTATCAACCACTCTGGGTGAAAACCCTTTCTTTCTCAACCGGTGCCTCTCAAGAGCCAAGCCGTAAGCAAGAACGGAGAGGGATCTGCCATCTCTATCGGCCCCTGAACCAGTCGCACCCGAGGCCCCAAAGGAATCGGATCCTGCACCAGTAACCGCATCAGATCTCCGTACCACGGACGCCGGGGCCAATTGGGCGCTATCAGAACCACTAATCCCGAGTGACGACCGATCCGCTGTACCACGCGGCCCACCAGCGGCCACGGCGGGAACACGTAGAGCAGCTGCTGAGGTGGCCACGGAAGCACCAACGCGTCGATGCCCTCGGCTCGAGCATCCCTTCGACGACTGAAGAACCGAGGGACCTGCGCATTGTCGGCCGACGCCATAAGATCCAACACTGGCCGACCCCACTGCAACACTATCTGCTCGAACACGGAGGGATGGAGAGCCCACTCTCCGGGATCCAACGTATGCCTGCTCAGATAATCTGCACTCACGTTGTCCACCCCTGCCACGTGTCCCGCTGACAGACTCTGCAGATGAACTTCTGCCCATGACAGCAACTCCGTCGCCTCTACCGCTAACCCGGGACTCTTTGTTCCCCCCTGTCGATTTACATAAGCGACGGCCGTGGCATTGTCTGAAAGAACCCTGACTGCCTTGCCGTCCAGAAGACTCTGAAAAGCCCGAAGAGCCAACCGAATAGCTCGCGTCTCCAGGCGATTGATGGACCAACTCGCCTCCTCCAACGTCCAACGCCCTTGGGCCACCTGACCCAGACAATGCGCCCCCCATCCTGACAGACTCGCATCCGTGGTCAGCACCACCCAGTCTGGCGTGTCCAACGGCATGCCCTTCGCTAGATTCGGAGAGAGGAGCCACCAGCGAAGACTGCCCCGAGCCACCTCCGGCAGGGAGAGCCTCTCCTCCAAACTCTGAAACTGAGGAGACCAGCGAGACAACAACGCTACCTGTAACGGTCTCATGTGGGCCCTGGCCCAAGGTACCACCTCTATTGATGCCGCCATCAGACCCAGCACCCGAAGATACTCCCGCGCCGACGGCGCCCTCTGAGCTCGGAGCTGCCGGATCTGAGACTGTAGCTTGGAGATGCGAGACGCTGTCAAAAACACACGGCCTCTCTTCGTGTCGAATCGGACTCCCAAATATTCTAGGGACTGCGACGGAACGAGGTGACTCTTGGCCAGATTGACAACCCAACCGAGCGACTGCAGAAAGGACACCACCCGACCGGTGACCTCCTCGCTCTCTGCTTTTGATTTGGCTCGAATCAACCAGTCGTCTAGGTACGGATGGACCAAAATGCCCTGCAAACGCAGCGCTGCCGCCACCACTACCATGACCTTGGAAAAGGTGCGAGGCGCTGTCGCCAGGCCGAACGGCAGAGCACAAAATTGAAAATGTCTCCCCAACACCACAAAGCGAAGAAAACGCTGGTGTGCCTCTAGGATGGGGATGTGCAAGTAAGCCTCCGTCAGATCTAAAGACGTCAGAAACTCTCCTTCCTGAACCGCTACAATGACCGAGCGCAGCGTCTCCATTCGAAAGGAAGGAACCTTCAGAGCCGCATTGACCTTTTTGAGGTCCAAAATGGGCCGAAAAGCATCCTCCTTTTTGGGAACTACGAAGTAGATGGAATAACAACCCGTACCTCGCTCTCCTGGAGGAACCGGAACTACTGCTCCTAACTCGACCAGACGCGCCAAGGTCTCTCGCACTGCTCTCGCCTTGCGCCTGGAATGACAAGGGGACACGAGAAAGAAATCGGGCAGAGGACCGTCGAACTCTAACGCGTAGCCGTCTCGCACAATCTGCAGTACCCACTGATCTGAGGTGATCTGGACCCACCTCTGGTAAAACAAGCGCAAACGAGCCCCCACGCGAACCAGAGGTTGGGCCCCCACACCATCATTGCAAAGGACGGGACGCTCCGGGCGTTCCCGACGAGGAACCTCGCCCTCCACGGCGGCCACCTCGAAAGGACTGAGTTCTTTGGAAAAAACGACCCCTAGTCCCCCCGGAGGACCTGCCAGGCCGATATCGTCGAGCTTCCTGAAACCGTCCGCGCACCGCGGACCCCCTAGCAGCCTTAGGACGAAGCTCCGGAAGACGAGGAACCTTAGTATCACCAAGACCCCTCACCAACTTATCCAACTCTTCCCCAAAAAGCAAAGAACCTTTAAACGGCAGCGAACACAGCTTTGCCTTAGAAGCAGCATCAGCCATCCAGCCCCGCAACCACAGGGCCCGACGAGCAGCCACCGCCAGGGTCATGTTCTTAGCCGAAGCCCGTAACAAATCATACAGTGCATCAGCCATGAAGGACGACCCCATCTCCAACCTTGCCAAATCTTGAACCATTGAGGCCCTATCAGCCGGCGGGCTATCCAGCAGCCGCTCCGCCCAGCGGAAACAAGCCCGGGCCACCAGGCCTCCACAAACCGACGCCTGCAGCGCCAACGCAGACAAATCAAAACTCCGCTTGAGAAACGTCTCCAATTTCCTGTCCTGCAGGTCCCGCAACGCGGCCCCCCATCCACCGGAATGGCCGTAGCCTTAGTCACAGCCGTCACCACGGCATCTACGGTTGGAGGCCGGAGGGAATCTCTATCCTCCTGCGGAAGCGGGTACAACTTAGCCATGGCCCGAGCCACCTTACACTGATCTTCTGGAGAACGCCACTCTTGGGTAATCATTTCTCTCAGATCCGCGTTCATAGGGAAAGTGCGAGATACCTGCCGAATCCCCTTCACCAAAGGATCCTGCGACCCGGCTGTCACTGGAGCTGACGCCTCAAACTTGAGAGTCGATGACACCTGCTCAATAAGTTCTGCCAACTCATCGCGGTGAAAAATGCGGACCACCGAAGGGTCCTCCCCAGGCACAGCAAGCTCCTTCTCATAACCAGCCAACAGCCCCTCATCCTCCTCCAGGGGACTAAAATCGCCCTCTGACTCCGGAGGGGAAAAACTTTCCATGTCCTCCGACCACTCCAAACGTGGTCTCTTAACACTGGCACCCCCCGTCCCAAGACTAGGGGGCTCTGCTCGCGTCGGCCCCGCCTGCCAGGCCTGGAACAAAGACCAAATAAAATCCGGCGGGAAACCCATCCGACCAGGACCGTCCCCCCCAGAAAAACCGGACAACTGACAGCCCAAAGGTCCTCCGACCAACTCCGGGCCTTGCGGTGCCGATTCCAAAATGGCGGCGGTTCCCGCCAAAATCGGGACCGCCGCCACGCTACCAGCCTGAGACACTGCCGGCTCTGGAGGGCCCGACGCGGGAACCTCCGCCGCTAACACCGGCGGAGCGGAGGAAGAAGACTTCGGTTCGCCGCAGAAACGGCAAGAACCGCCAACAACTTCAACCCCCCGGCGCGCACAAAATCTACATCGTAGCGGCTTTCCCGCCATCGCGCCTAAACAAACAGCTGACAGCCCACTCACCAGAAGCCTGCAAAACAGCGCCCCAAAGCAGCTGAACACCCCTGGAACCCCAGATTGCAGCTCGCTCAGCTCTCCACACCGCTTGGGCCTTCGATCTGTGAGAGATCTCTTTCTTTTTTTTTTTTTTTTTTTTTCAACAAACTTTATTGCAGCCTGAAATTGAGCCCTGCTGCTGCTAAAACTAAACGGCACTCAAGGCTGCAGCACAGAACTGCAGCCGAGGCACAAAGCTGCCCAAACGGGAGAGCCAGTTAGGGGGAGGGACCCGGCCACCCGGGTGTGACACCCCAAAGGGGACAATGGCAGGCCCCACCGGACCCACCAACCCCCAGCACACTAAAGTCTTCCAGGCACAGAGGATAAAACTGAAAAACAGACCAAAGAAGCTCTAAATAATCTCTGAATCCTACCAGACCGGACAAGCTGCACAGGTTGCTTGTCTACCCTCTGCTGAGACTGAGAAGATACTGACGTCAGGTGGCTAGGCACAGGTTATATGTACATAGTTTGAAGTTAGTGTTCTCAGTCTCCCTCTGCTGGTAGGCGAGCATAACCCAAGCGTCTTGACCGGTCTGGAGGGTTGAAGAGGAAACTAAGATTACTTTCAATGGAGTAATTTAAATTAAGATATTAACTGGACTGGAGCTTCTCAAATACCTGGGAAGACAACTTTCTAAAAAGCACTTTTTCTGCATTTTCTTCCCAATTATGGTATAAAATGTTTTATGTTTTCAATGACCTTAATACTCAACTCATACCCTCATATTAAAACCTTCTATAGTATTACAACTCACCACCAGACATGACACTTATTTTAGAGCACAGTGCCACAAACACTTCTGTCAAAATGCTAAAGAGATTGTTTTTTTTTTTTGGGGGGGGGGGGGAGGGAAGGGAAGTAGTATTGAGTACATTTTTATTCTTAAGATTTTATATCTGTTGGATTATTTGTAGCAAATAATTAACAGATTTTAGTACACACAGCTTCAGCTTTAGAAATGTTAATTTCTTTCTTCATCTCTCTCTCATTCACCCCTGAATAATTCACTGCTGAGTCACTTTAAAGTTGAAGTAACAAAACATCTGTTTACTCACAGTTTGCAGTTAGATTATAATCAGACAGGCTTATATATACATATTACTATACATTTGTATTATCAGCTCCTTCCATGTGCTTAGATGGTAATGGATGCTCACACCACCATAGATCCTCTCAGGTTAGGAGAGATCATGAGCTCCATGTGCTGTGTCTGCTGCATCTAACCCCCACAGGAAGTTGCATAGCTGTGTGACCTCTCTAAGTAATTCACATCAGAGGTCACAGAGTAATCACAGAGAAATAATAGGTGACAGGCAATGCATGTAAAATACAATTACATTCCAACAAACCCCTTCTCATGCATAACTGTCATGCAATTATTTATTCATACAAAGTCCAAGCTTTATACGCAGATTCACAAAACGTTCTCTGGGTAACGGTTTTGGTCATGATGTCAGCTGTCATCTCACTGGTGTGACAATAGTGTAGACTGATGACCCCTTCTTTCGCCAACTCTCGCACGTTGTGGTATTTCGTTGCGATGTGCTTGGTGCGTGACTGAACCTTGTCATTCTGTGACAGTCGGATGCAGCTCTGATTATCTTCCATTATCTGGATTGGTCTCTTTTCAGCTATTCCGAAATCCAGCATAAGTTTTTCAATCCACATCAGTTCTCTGCACGCTTCCGATACGGCCACGTATTCAGCTTCTGTAGAAGACAGACTCACAATACTTTGTTTATGACTGGCCCATGAAATTTGTACATTTCCATACATAAACACATATCCACTTGTGGATTTATAATCAGAATGATCCCCTGCCCAATCTGAATCACAGTAACATATTAGTTTTGGATTACTATTGGCTGAAATCTTTAATTTACAATCAATGGTACCCTTTAAATACCTTACCATCCTTTTAACTGCAGTCCAATCTGATTTGGTAGGTGAGCTGACCCTTCTGCTCAAAATTCCTACTGCATTTGCTATATCAGCCCTGTATGTGGTAGCTAGATATAAAAGCTTACCTATGGCTGATCTATATTGGATGTTATCTGGTAAAGGTTCTCTTACTGTTTCATCCTTCAGAAAATCAGTGATCATGGGAGTGCTTACAACTTGGGCATCTTGCATACCTAAACTTTCAATAAGCTCATTTATTTTCTGCTTCTGGCTTAGAAGATAAGAACCATCATTTTGTTTCTCAATTTCTATACCAAGATAGTATGACACATTACCAAGTTCTTTTATCTCAACATTCAGGTTTAAACACTTTACAATGTCCTTGTACTCTTGCTCACTTTTGCTTGCAATGAGCAGATCATCAACAAAAGCTAAAATGTATGCATATTGTCCATTTGTGCACCTAGTGTACAAGCATTTATCTGCTTCACCTTGCTTAAATCCTAAATTTGTCAATATTTCATGCAATTTATCATTCCAACATTTTGCACTTTGCTTTAATCCATAAAGACCTTTGTTTAATTTACACACTAGCTGTCTTTGTTTTGTATTTATGAAACCTGTTGGCTGTTCCATGTACAAGTCTTCAGTTATATCTCCATGAAGGAATGCTGTTTTCACATCAATGTGGTTGACTTGCATGCCTTTTGAGACTGCAATGCTCAGAAGTGTTCTAATTGTCGTGTGTTTCACTACAGGTGCAAACACTTCATCAAAATCTTCTCCATATTTTTGAAGATATCCCTTTGCCACTAATCTGGCTTTATACCTTTCCACTTTTCCTTGTGCATTCCTTTTTAACTTGAATACCCATTTGCATCCTATAGCTTTCTTGCCAGGAGGTAATTTTGTAAGAATCCAAGTATTATTTTTATCCAATGCATCAATTTCTTCTTGTGCAGCTTTATGCCATTCAGCAGCTTCTTCTGCTGGCATTTTCTCAATCTCATCCCATGTTAAGGGCTCTTGAGCTTCTGCTGACTTTGTTAGGTAAGACAGTCTTGGGGGTGGAACACCTTTGTTTTCCCTGGATGAGCGTCTGACAACAGGTTGGTCTGACCTTTCCGCATCCTCAAAATCTGAGAGTCCTTCTCCAATTGATTCCCCTTCTCCAACTGTACTGTCTTCTTCAATGATCCTTTCTGTGTCTGCTTCCTCTGCCTGTTCCTCGTTAGATACAGATGAGTTGCTTTCAGACATCTGCCTTGGTATGGCATTTATATACACTGGCATGTCTATTATGGTTCTAGTTTCATATTCTGGATGATAAGGCTCATCTGGGATAATCCAGCCTTTATCAACCCTTTTGTTTTCATCAAAATATGTAACATGTCTTATGCCAACAATGCCAGTTTTCAGATTCAAAATTCTATATCCTTTGTGTCCTGGAGTATAGCCAACTAAATGCCCCTTTCTGTTGTGGAATCCAGCTTATGCCTTCTTTGCTTTGGTACATGAGCATATGCTGTACTTCCAAATGTTCTTATGTGTGACAGGTTTGGCTTCCTACCATGCCATGTCTCATGTGGTGTGCGCTCAGCGCCTTTAGTTGGCATTCTGTTTTGTAGGTACACTGCTGTGAGAATGGCTTCCCCCCATAGTCTTTTAGGGAGATTGCTATCTGACAGCATACACCTGGTCATTTCCACAAGTGACCTAAATTTTCTCTCTGCAACAGAATTTTGCTCTGGTGTATAAGCTACTGTTGTGATATGCTGAATGCCTTCTTGTTCTAGAAATGTGCGCATGCTTTGTGAAGTGAACTCACCACCATTGTCGGTCTGAAGAACCTTTGGTTTTCTTTCAAATTTATTGCTCACCATGGCTACGAATTTCTTCAGCATGTCTGTGACTTGACTTTTTTCTTTCAGCAAATAGGCCACACAGTATCTAGAGAAATCATCCAAGAATATTAGCACAAATCTGTTATTTCCCAATGATGGGATATTAAACGGTCCACATAAGTCACTGTGTATTAAGTCCAGCACTTTATTACTCCTATTTCCTGTGTATGCAGGAAATGAGGGTCTCACACCTTTTTGAGTAACACAGTCTATGCATTTCTCCATTTTACCAGCATCTGCACTTATCTGAATGCCGGTGGCCAGTTGCTTACTGTAAAGATCCTGGATCACCTTAGAATCACGATGTCCCAGGCGGCGGTGCCAGATTTCCAGACTACATTTACCATCATTCTTCCTTACTTGCACCATATGTGAGGCTTCACCTGAAATGCTCAGTTTATAAACATCATTATGCATAAAAGCTTCAGCATACACTTCATCATTTTTAGAGATTGTGCACTTACTGTTTTCAAAATGAATCACAAATCCCTTCTTATCTAATGTAGATACACTAAGCATATTGCAAACTGCTTGGGGAATATACAAGACATCACTTACAGGAATTTCTTTAACTTCATTAGACACTTTGCATTTTAAGAATCCAATACCTTTTGCTTGGATCTTAGCAGTCCCTGCGTTTGCAGTTTTAAGAATACCTTCCTCTGGACACATTTCCTGAAAGAAATCCTTACAATTGGTTAAATGGCATGTGCTCCCCGAATCCAAAATCCAAGTACTTTCATTTGAATTATTATTTACCATAGTCAAAGATTTTTCTGCCATTAGAAAGCCCTTGTGTTTATCTTTGTCCTTCATACATTTCCTGGTTTGAAAATTCTTTAATTCCATTGGCTTAGGTGAGCTAGAGGGAGTGTTTTGTGTTTCCTTACACCATTTAGATACATGTCCCTCCTTTCCACATGAGTAGCAAATCAGCTTGCCCTTGGGTGGAGTTTTCCCATAGCTCCGCCTTCCTCTGTTCTTTGCCAAGAAATTTGTTTCATTTCTCTCTGACTGACTTTGAGAACACATCTCCTCAGAATCATTTATTATGCATTCCTGCCTTAGTTTTGATGTTGCCTGTTCAAAGGATTGCCCTTCAATGGCCTCATTTACAGACCTAAAAACATCAAACTTCTTTGATAGTGAGGTAAAAAGAAATGCTCTTTTCAATGCATCACACATGGGAATTCCTGAAAGTTCTAACTTTTGAAATGAAGACATAAGATGCATAATGTGATCATTACATTTACTTTTATCCCTTAATTTGGTTTCATTCAACACTGCCAGCCAAATTGGTTGCTGCTTTGCATATGTAGTTGCATACATAGTTCTCAGTTTATATAAAATGTCCTTTGGTGTATCTTTTCCCTCCACTAATATGGCTTGTTTCTCTGAGAGAGCTTCCAAAAGCATGCACTTCACATAATAGTTTGCATTGTCCCATTCAGCCATATTTTCATCTGTTCTGTCTTGGTCTAAGCATATATTTAATCTTTTTGCTCGAAGGAGACATATGAATCTTAGTTCCCACTGCCGATAATTAAACTCAGTTAATTTAGGCACCTTGAGAGAATAGAAAAATGGTGAATTTCTTCCCTCAGCCATTTTCTTAGCCTTCTGTCTGCTGTGTGGGGGGAGAGAGAGACAGACTGAATCTTTCCTTTAAGACTTAAGAGAAAAATGTGGCCTTTTTTTCTGCCTGGTAATATTTCTCTTCTTTTTCAATTCCTGGCCCTGGGCCCATAACCCTTTTGTTGGATTATTTGTAGTAAATAATTAACAGATTTTAGTACACACAGCTTCAGCTTTAGAAATGTTAATTTCTTTCTTCATCTCTCTCTCATTCACCCCTGAATAATTCACTGCTGAGTCACTTTAAAGTTGAAGTAACAAAACATCTGTTTACTCACAGTTTGCAGTTAGATTATAATCAGACAGGCTTATATATACATATTACTATACATTTGTATTATCAGCTCCTTCCATGTGCTTAGATGGTAATGGATGCTCACACCACCATAGATCCTCTCAGGTTAGGAGAGATCATGAGCTCCATGTGCTCCATGTGCTGTGTCTGCTGCATCTAACCCCCACAGGAAGTTGCATAGCTGTGTGACCTCTCTAAGTAATTCACATCAGAGGTCACAGAGTAATCACAGAGAAATAATAGGTGACAGGCAATGCATGTAAAATACAATTACATTCCAACAATATCCAGGCCACAAACAAGTACATGGCTGAATCCCAAATAGTATCAAGATTGCATGCTACTAATCCCCAGGGACAGCAATGGCTTTCCCCATTTCTCTCTCAATAGCAGACTATGGACTTTTCCTCAAGGAACTTGTCCAAACCTTTTTATAAACCCAGATATGCTAACCGCTGTTACCACGTCCTCTGGTTAACGAGTTCCAGAGCTTAACTATTCATTGAGTGAAAAAAAAAAATGTTCCTTCTTATTCGTTTTAAAAGTATTACCATGTAACATCGAGTGTCCCCTAGTCTTGTTACTTTTCAAAAGAATAAACCAGGGCTGAGGAGTTTTTAGTGGAGTCGGAGTTGGTAAAAATGTGCCAATTTCATCTTCAAAATTAAAAAAAACAAAACAACATCCCCCCCCCCCCACACTTATAATACATGGTTAAATTTATCATTTTATACTTACATATTAGGTTTTAACAGGGCAAAAAAAATACCAATTGACTTTTTCCAGGGCTACTAATCAATAGGAATTCACCAACCTTATGTGATATGCTCTGACTGGTTGATAGCTGGTATTTAAAAACCATCACCTACCTCAGTCATTCATTAGCTTATTCAGCTTGTAACTGAAAGGGAAGGAGATATTTGGAATTTTGTTTGACAGTTTTTAAAAATATAAATTCATAATGTCAAAAAGCTTCCCATTAAGTCAAGCTGTATTTGAGCATTTCACCATAACTCAAGATACAAAATATTTTGTGTGTCAGTGTGGCACCAAGATCAGCACATATTCAGGCAGTGATAAAAATGCTCCTACAAATGATTCCAATCTCAAAAGACATTTACAACGCTTTAATCCAGAAGTATTCAAAGTTGTGAGAGAGATGACAATAAAAGTAAGGAACCAATGCCCAGTACTTTCAGCGAGGCAAAGGACCAGAAATCTTCACAGACATCAGTTACAAGATACTTTGTCAGTGACAAAGTTACTGCAACAATAACTTGTTATAAAGGATTGTATGCCTCTATCATTATTTTCACAACTAGCTTTTATAGATCTGAATGGAGAAATGGCCACAAACTTGGTGTTTCTTTGGAAAGAGACAATGGTATAAAAATGGTGTGTGTTAAGAAGCTCTTAACCAAAAGGAATAATAATAAAAAAAAAAAACTCTCAAGGGGCGCTTTGTATTTCTTAAAATGGATGCCTGCACACCTCCACAGAGTGAACTACTTTGCCATCAATGTCCAATTTGTTTGTGACCAGAATGAAATAAGTAAATAGTTACCAAGACACCTGGCAGTAAAAGACAGAGGTCATCACACCAGCAAGTTTCTCCAGTTCTTAGTGGAAAACATTCTGCAAGGTTATGAATTTAAAAAGAACAAGTTCTATATATTGCAACTGACAATGCTTCAAACATGCCAAGTACATTAAACTAATGAACGCAGACAATAAAAGTGACCAACAGCTAGAAGAACACTTCAAGTGATATAGGAATGTTTGAAATTGAAGAGCATGCTCCTGTAACTGAGGAACAAGCTGAAGTTGCTATAGAACAAGATGGTGATCTTTTAGATGATCTTGTAGCTGCTTCAAAACTTTCTCGAATTCACCACATGCGCTGTGCTATGCACACACTGCAGCTGGCAATAAGAGAGAGTCTGCAAGGACATGCTACTGCTCTGATTGGCAAGGCGAGGAAAATAGTTATTGCTGCCAGAACACACAAAGTTGATTCCATTTTGAATGTCAGGAGAAGCTGAGGAGGCTGAAGACATTGCAGCACTAATATCAACTGAGGATGAATTTGATTTTGCCGAATGACTGGACCAAAAAAGCATGTAAAGTGTCTCCACACAGAAAATGATTCCTTATTTTTCACTTGCATTAAAAGTTGTTAAGAGATGTTGCTCTGGTGTTTACTACTTTACCACTAACCCAAGTTGAGAGCTTCTTCTCTGCTCTGAGAATAATTTGATCAAATTTTGATAGTTACCATGAAGATATAGATTTCTTTGTAACTTATGATTATGATTGCTTTTTTCCCCCCTAGAATACCAGCTTTTCTGTATAAGTTGTTCATTTTTGCTTCTTATGTTGAATTACTTATAAATAAGATAGAATTAATTCAAGAAGAATTGATAAAGGATCAAAATCAATTATCTACTGTGCAACAGATTGAGAATAATACAGTTTCTTGTTCAGGTACTATTGCTAATCAAATATGGAGTGTTTTTAAGCCTATTACTATGGAAGATGTTCTCTTTATTGCCTAAACTTATTTGTCATTGTGTGTTAGACAATTATCCTTATCATCTGTTAACTAATCTGCCATCTAATATAATCTTATGGCTACTATCATTTTTAATAGTTCCTGGTTTCAAGTAAATTTCCCTTAGAAATGGGCCATATACACTCACCCCTATACCTAAATCACAAGATCTAGATCAGTCTCTTATTTTCAGTTTCTGATCAATTGCAGGGATACCTTTATCTATTAAGTTATTAGAGACTTTTATTAAACTCTGGAATTCGTTCCCAGAGATGTGGTAAAGGCGGTTAGCTTAGTGGGGTTTTAATTACACGTTGAGTGAAGGAACATTTTCTCCGATTCGTTTTAAATTTACTACTTTGTAGATTCATCGCATGCCCCCTAGTCCTAGTATTTTTGGAAAGAGTAAACAAGTGATTTACATCTGCCCATTCCACTCCACTCATTTTATAGACCTCTATCATATCTCCCCTCAGCCATCTTTTCTTCAAGCTGAAGAGCTCTAGCCTTTCCTCATAGGGAAGTCATCCCATCCCCTTTATCATCGCCCTTCTCTGTACCCTTTATTTATTTATTAGGATTTATTTACTGTCTTTTTGAAGGAATTCACTCAAGGCAGTGTACAATAAGAATACATCAAACATGAGAAATAGACAATTACAGCAGTAAAAATATTCAAATAACGATACAAAGTATGGTATAGTTACTACTTACAATTGTTCTGTCCTCTGACAGCCTTGCACTAGCTTATGTTTCAATACATTTTTATTGATAACCACAGAACTTATATTCATACAGTTCCACATTTAACACTTCCAACTATCTGTAGAAGAATAGGTAATTTCTATCATCAAAAGGTTTTTCCAGTTATTCCCACCGACCTTTAAATCCAAACATTTCAGACTATAACTCCAAAACCTTAACCGTATTGTATAAATCCCTAACTCCCCCCCCCCCCCACCCCTTCCCTAGTCTCTGAGGATCACAGAATCTTTTCACAAGTTCAAAATTTGGCTTGTTTTGTGGCGTGAGTGTATCCCAAAAGGGGCCCATCTTTCTTGCAGTTGCTGTGTCTCTCGCAACGGGCGATTACGTGTAGCTATGCGCTCCATTCGCAACATCCATATCATTTGAGCTTGCCATTTCTGTATAGAAGGGGCAAGGCTAGTTAGCCACGCTTGCAGTATTGTTTTTTTCCACCACTATTACCGAGCATTGTATATCTTTCTTCTTGCAGCATCCTGTTTTCTTGGATTTCTTCAGTCGGAACATACATATATTCAATTCCATGAATGTTTTTGTCACAAAAGTTAAAACAGATCTATTGGCATTAGTATTTGGTCAGTTAATGGTCGCTGGAGGCTGGCTAGAGCAGCCAAACGTTTAGTCATGCCACCAACTCCATCACATGATGACTTGCCATGACTCGTGCCAAAAAAGTGCCATTCGGCCTCAATTTCAAAATCATTCTTGTGATTGCACAGATCGATGAAATTTTTGTATTGTGCTCATGAACCGTCACTAAAGTAGTATATTATTGTAATCTTCGTTTTATTCGTCAAAAACTCAATCAACTTCCGAATGAACATGTGCACGGAAACCGTATCATGCTGCATATGATCAGAAATTATGCAGCAGTTGACAATTTGCAGCACGCCATCTTTATTGATATAATAAGCGACAAATGGATGCACTGTACATTGTGAATTCTGCCAGTGAAAGCCTTGAGCAGCGTCTTGGACAACAAACGAGTAATTCTGCGCAAAATCCATCAGTAGGATAAGTTCAGTTTCTTTTAGGCCAGCTTTTAATGACTTCAAATATTCGCTTTGAAGTTTTGAAATTAAGTGGTGGCCAGTCAGTTTCCAAATTTTGCTAGCGAGTTTTTCAATAAAGTTGTCAACAGTGAGAACATATGTTTCGAGCGTTTCACAGTCAGTATGAACCCAATGTGTGAATTCTATTGATTCTTCTGAGTCCCAGTCCTCAAATATTTCTTCCAAATATGCTATCAGTGCCTCCTCACCAGGACAGTTTTGGCTTCGCTGCAACATACAATCTTTGGGATCCAGATCGCAAACTGCCTTTCCCATGAGCATCTTGTAGTCTTCTTTAATGTTGGCACCTTGTAGCATGAGGCTTAACATTCTGATGGATGGTGCAGACACAGACGGAATGTGTGCCCGAGGCACCGACAGTAACACACCACTTTGGCCTGAGCGAACAGAATTTGGAAAAACCAATTTCAGCACTATATTTGTTTCGATATGCTACATACAGTTCTTTCAGATTGCACAGTAGCAACCACTTTTGTTTTTGAACCTTGATGCCATCAAGCCGAACAGAAACAAAATCTTTTTTACCAGGGCACATCCTGCTAAATTCATCATCCTCGTAGAAATCACGAACTTTGTCGGCGATTGCCTTTGGTAGCAATTTGCCAACTTTTGCATCCGGTAGTGCACAAATGCCTCTCTCTTGCTTTAATTTTCGCGCTGTTTTAACCATATGTTCTGAAACGCTAAACATTTTTGCTGTCACTGGTATTGACCAACTCTTTGGGGCCAAAGTCAATAATTGAATTTTCATGGATCTATTGGATATTTTAATTTTCGTTTTCACATCTTCGATTAGGTCAGTGTAATCTTGGCATGACAGGCATTCCTTAGCAGCTGACTTGCTAGTTTGTCCAATATCTTCGGCTGATACTGCAGCGGCTACCATTATTTTTCCTGCTACCACTTTCTGCACGCGTTCAATTTTTCGTTTCACATATCCAGTTTTATCCCTACTGGCCAACCTCCGAATTTTTAATGGAGAAGTCCCCAAATCAGTCAAACTTTGATCAAGAGTATCTGAAATGTCCATATCGTAATTTTCTGATGACGATGACTCTGCCTTGCTTTCGACCTTAGAAACGTATTTGGCTTTAATGTGTAGGAGTGGAGGAGTGGCCTAGTGGTTAGGGTGGTGGACTTTGGTCCTGGGGAACTGAGTTTGATTCCCACTTCAGGCACAGGCAGCTCCTTGTGACTCTGGGCAAGTGTTATGACTGGAGATGTGTGAGCCCTTGTGCCCCAACTGAGCACGGCGAAGATGGAGAGATGCCATACTCGGTCAGGCAGCCAGACAACCCCTTGCTTCACCTGGGAAGCGACTACCATTCACCATGAGTTGAGCCCTCAGCTGCAGGTGGCCACCAGGACTTCTGGAACCGGCGGGGTTGCACAGCCGCTGACCAGGATGGCAGGAATACAGACACAGTCCAGCACCAGAACTCCAAATAGGCAAGAATAGTCAAAAATCAGTCCAGGGTCAAGGAGGCAAACAAGCAAAATCCAAGAAATAGCCAAGGTCCGGTACACAGGAAATCAGGAACAGGAGATAGCTGGCGAACAGCACTCCAACAGCAACTCCTCAGAACAATTGAGGCCGAAGCAAAGAAGGCTGGAGGCAGTGCTTTAAATAGTGAAGCAATCGGAGCAAACCAAACTCAGGTGCATCCAACATGGCAGCCCCCATAGGAGATCCTCCCACGACCAGATATGGAGTTCCTTCCTGTTCTCATTTAGACAAGATGGCTGCCACCTCCTGAGCTAGCCAAGATGGCTGCCGGGTTAGGAAACAGAAACCGACCCATCCCGGAGAAGTGTAGCAGAGCGTAACAGTACCCCCTCCGGAAAGATATCCCCCTCACCGGTTTGGTCTGGGCTTAGCAGGATGATGAGTGTGGAACTCCCGGATCAGATCTGGAGCATGCACATTGGCCGCCGGCTCCCAGGAGTTATCCTCCGGTCCAAAATGCTTCCAGGCGAGGAGATAGTACAGCTTCCTTCCACGACGCTTGGAATCCAGGATGCGATCCACCTCATACTCTGGATCACTCTCAGGCACGGTCACCTTCTTGGGTTCAGGATGCTACTTGGACCTGCGGAAAGGTTTCAGGAGGGACACATGAAAGGCATTGTGCACCCGGAGTTGGCTGGGTAGGTGCAACCGGTAAGTCACTGCTCCTATCCTGGATCGTACAGCAAAAGGTCCAATGAATCGGGGAGCAAACTTCAGAGATGGGAGCCGCAGTTTCAGGTATCGGGTGCTCAACCATACTTTTTCTCCCGGCAGGAATGTGGGAGCTGCTTGTCTTCTACGGTCATAGGTCTCCTTGGCCTTGACCGCTGCCCGTCGTAGCTGATCCTGGACCTTCTTCCAAGCTTCCTGAAAGGAACGCGCTGTGGACTGCACCTGAGGTGGAACTTCTGCGGAGAAAATTGGCAGAGGTAGACGCGGGTGGCATCCATAGATGGTGCTGAAAGGTGTCGTCCGGGAGGCCGAATGCAGACTGTTATTATAGGCAAATTCAGCCCAGGGTAGCAGAGTAGACCAGTCATCCTGGCGTTGGTTAGAGTATGCCCGGAGGAACACCTTCACAGTTTGGTTGACCCGCTCCACCATACCACTGGTCTGGGGGTGATATGCAGACGAGAATAAAGTGGTAACCCCAAAAGCTGAACACAAAGTTTTCCAGAAGAACGAGGTAAACTGCGAGCCTCGGTCACTAATGATCCTCTGTGGCAGTCCATGGAGCCGGAAGATGTGTGTGATGAAGTTTGCGGCAAGGGTAGCGGCAGTGGGTAAAGCCTTCATAGGAATGAAGTGGGCCATCTTGGAGAACCAGTCGATCACTACCCAGATGACCGTATTGCCTTGCGAGGGTGGCAGGTCGGTGATGAAATCCATGGACAGGTCCTCCCATGGCTGCTGTGGTATCGGCATGGGCTCCATCAGCCCTCACTGCTTCTGAAGTGAAGACTTAGTTCGGGCGCACACCGGACAGGTAGACACGTATTGGAGAACATCCTGCACCATCCGGGGCCACCAATACGATCGGGAGATCAGATGTAAGGTCTTGTGGAAACCAAAGTGTCCGGCAAATTCGGACGCGTGCCCCCAGCGCAGCACCTTCCTACGGAGACCCACCGGAACGGCCTTCTGGCAAGCGGCACTGGCCCCGGACATGGAGGGAATTCATGCCGGATTCAGCATTGGGCAGGGCTCCTCCTGGTCCTCCGGAGCCTCGAAGCTGAGAGACTTCTTCTTGCCCGGCCTGAAGATCAGACGGAAGTCAAACCGGGCGAAAAACAAAGACCACCGGGCCTGGCGAGGGTTCAGTTTGGTGGCGTTCTGCAAGTACAAGAGGTTCTTGTGATCCGTTATTACCGTGACTGGGTGTGCTGCTCCCTCCAACAAGAAACGCCACTCCTCAAAAGCCAACTTAAGCGCCAGGAGCTCCCGGTCCCTTACTGTGTAGTTCCGCTCCGCTGGGGTGAACTTGCGGGAGAAAAAGAAGCAGGGATGTTTCTTCCTGGATGCGGATGTCTGGGAGAGTACAGCCCCTGTTCCCAAGGAGCAGGCGTCCACCTCTACCAGGAACGGCTTGGTTGGGTCCGGACTGCGGAGTACCGGAGCAGAGAGGAAGGCGTCCTTCAAGGTGGTGAAAGCAGCGAGAGCCTACAGCGTCCAGTTCTTCACATCAGCCCCCTTCCTAGTGAGGGTCGTCAGAGGAGCCGTGATCAGGGAGTAGTCCTGGATAAACTGCCGGTAGTAATTGGCAAACCCCAGGAATCTCTGTAAAGCCCGAAGACCCTGGGGTACCGGCCAGTTGCGGATCGCCTTCAGCTTATATGGGTCCATCTGCAGCCCGGTGGATGAGACAATGTATCCCAGGAAAGGAAGTCTCTGCTGGTGAAAAGAGCACTTTTCCAACTTGGCGTATAGCCGGTGCTCCCTGAGTCGCTGTAACACTGTGCGGACGTGTGTGATGTGCTGCGGCAATGAGGGTGAGAAAATCAAGATATCGTCAAGGTACACTATGACGGAGAAGTATAGCAGATCCTGGAAGATGTAGTTCAGAAAATTCTGAAACACCGCAGGGGCATTACAGAGACCGAATGGCATCACTAGGTATTCAAAATGCCCCTCGTGGGTGTTAAACGCCGTCTTCCACTCATCACCCTCCCTGAGCCGCACCAGGTTATAGGCCCCTCGCAAGTCCAACTTCATGAAAATCTTGGCCCCTTGTAACCGGTCAAACAGCTCTGGGATGAGTGGGAGCGGGTACCGGTTCTTAATGGTGATCTTGTTTAGGTCCCGGTAATCGATGCAGGGCCGAAGAGACCCGTCCTTCTTGGACACGAAGAAGAAGCCGGCCCCTGCTGGCGAGGTAGAGGGCCGAATGAACCCCTTTAGTAGGTTCTCATGGACGTAAACTCGCATGGCCTGAGATTCCTCCCGGGACAAGGTGTACAGGCGTCCCCTGGGCGGATTGGTTCCTGGAAGCAGGTCAATCGCATAATCAAAAGTCCAATGGGTAGGAAGAGTGTCTGCAGCCTGTGCGCTGAATACATCCAGGAAATCCTGGTATTCCTCTGGCAGCCCAGGCGATCTCCCCTGCGGAGTCTGGAGCTGGGCGGAGCAGACAGGAACGGGCAGCTTGACCTGCTGAAGACAGTGCTGGGAGCAACAGGAACCCCATTGTCTGATCTCCCCGGTAGACCAATCAATAACTGGGGCGTGGAGGCGAAGCCAGGGTAGACCAAGGATCACCGGGTGAATAGCTCGGGAGAGCACCAGAAACTGGATCTCCTCCTGATGAAGTGCCACCACCTGCATACCAAGGGGTGAAGTAATTCGGGTGATCATCCAGGGAAGACTGTCCCCCTGGATGGAGGTAACCCTGAGAGCTGGTTGACAGGGCACCGAAGAGCCCCCCAACTGGGACAGGAACTCGGCGTCTATGAAGTTTCCCCCTGCCCCGGAATCCAGCAAGGCCATTGTCTGGCCCTGGAACCCCTCTCCACGGAGCAGTACAGGGACCGAGAGCAGATTATCTGGAAGGGAAGATAACCGGCCCAGAGCCACCCCCTTCACAGGGCTCGGTCCGGAGTGTTTCCCGACTTCCCAGGCTTATTCGGGCAGGTGCCTGTGAAATGCCCGGCCTGCCCACAGTACAGGCATAGCTGATTCTGGAGACGACGGGCCCTCTCCTTCTTGGACAGGCGATGCCGGCCCATCACCATGGGTACCTCCTCGGTTCCTTCCGAACCCTCTTTGAGGACCCTAGAGGTCTCCGGGCGGCGGGGAAGGTCTCTGGATTTCTGCGGTACCGGCTGCGTGGCCCTCTCCTGGGCTCACTCCTGGAACCGGATATCGATTCTTGTGCAGAGTGCAATAAGGGCATCCAAAGTAGCGGGAATCTCTCTGCCAGCCAATTCATCTTTTATCTGGCCGTCCAGACCCTGCCAGAAAGGAGAAATTAGATCTTACCTGCTAATTTGCTTTCCTTTAATCCCTCCGGACCGGACCAGGATTGGACTGTTGGGCTGTGCCCGCCTACCAGCAGGTGGAGACTGAGAAAAAACTCTGACTCTAGAGAGCCAATACGAGCCCTGGCCATGTGACCTTAGCCTCAGTATTTGAATAACAAAGCAGGAAAGAAAGAAAGAACTTCTGTGCCGTATGGAATCCTAGCAGCCACAAATTCCTCGGCAAAACCGAGTACTAGAGCTCACCAGCAACTCTCACCAGAGAAGTGGTATGACTCACTTAAGGTTTCATATATATTCCATCAACTGAGCTCACCAGCAACTCTCACCAGAGAAGTGGTATGACTCACTTAAGGTTTCATATATATTCCATCAACTGAGCTCACCAGCAACTCTCACCAAAGAAGTGGTATGACCCATTAAGGTTTTATATATATATATTCCAGCAACTGAGCTCACCAGCAACTCTCACCAGAGAAGTGGTATGACCCATTAAGGTTTTATATATATTCCAGCAACCGAGCTCACCAGCAACTCTCACCAGAAAAGTGGTATGACCCATTAAGGTTTTATATATATTCCAGCAACCGAGCTCACCAGCAACCACCAGAGAAGTGCTATGACCCATTAAGGTTTTATATATATTCCAGCAACCGAGCTCACCAGCAACCACCAGAGAAGTGGTATGGACCACGCAAAGTTTTTTTTATATATTATATATATATATATATATATATATATATATATATATATACATACACAGTATCATCTGTTTTGTTTTTTTAAACATTCCACGTGTGGTAAAGGAATGAATACACTTCCAAACTTAATAAAAGAATCTAAAGAGTTGATAGAACATGGGAGGGGCCTGGTCCGGTCCGGAGGGACTAAAGGAAAGCAAATTAGCAGGTAAGATCTAATTTCTCCTTCCTTAGCATCCCTCCGGACCGGACCAGGATTGGACTGTTGGGAAGTACCAAAGCAGTAATCTTACGGGAGGGACAGACATTGAGAATGCGGTAGAGTCCCTGAAGACACCCAAACTAGGATGAATACGAAGCCAAAAGCTTGACGATCCAAGAACCGCCAATAAACTAAATAGAATGACTACAAAGCAAAAAAGCTGAAACTGAAAAGTCCAAGCGACGCTGAACATTGTCCCCTACAAAGTGGCTGCTATATATTGTCCCCTACCGCAAAGGACAGAGAGACTCGAGAAAAAATGACTGAAAGAAGGATGGCAAAGGTAGAAGCAGAGCCGCCTGGCAACAAAAAACTGCAATGAATCTACCTCAGCTGAGAAACTGGAAACCGAAATCCTGAAGTACAATACTACAGATATCGTAGACTATTGCTGACCTAGCAACAGATTGGAAGTATGTAAAGCCTGTCAGTGAGAAAGTACCTGATCACTAGAAGCGAAATAGGTAAAAACAAGAATGCAGTTAAATACTATGCAGAAGAAGAAGGTACCTAAATCCCTGCTGCAAACTAGACTGAAGGTCCAAATAAACTGACAGCCGCTGCAGTTACCCAACATGAAGAAAACATATCTCAGAGCACAATTCAAATGAGAGAGAAAGAATCATCTGTAGCTGTTGCCTCTGCAAGCCAATCACCTGAGACTCTTGTCGTAGACCCCAATTAGTGAAAACGGGAATAAATCAACAGTAGACACTTGTTAGTACCTTTCATCTGTTAGATACATATAGAAGTCCATAAAACACTACACAGTTCCAGGAACAACATGCATATAATGTTTGTACGTTTAGGAATCTAGCCAGGTGCTCATGGTCTGGATTGGCCGTGGACAGAAATGTGGGCTTGATAGGACCTTTGAGCTTTTCCCAGTGTGGAATTACATATGTACTTATGTAGTAGAACTATAAATATACATATATATTTTCACAGATGCAGCCATCAAAAAACTGCTCACTGTGTATATGCTCCCGGCATACTTGCAGGAAGAATGCTCAATCTCAACCACCAGACCCAAGTGCTGCACTAGTGAGAATACAGAGGCCAACTGAGCGGAGGGATTCCATCCGAGATAAATATCTGGATACGAGAGGGCATCTATCTCTGCCGCTGACAAGTCTTTTTAGCAAGAGAGTAAGCGAGTCACATGGAAGGTCAGAGCGAAAAGAAATAGTTGTAGAACTGGGACCTCCCCTTAAGGTACTATCCACTGAGAACTGTTTTTTTGTTTTTTTTTCAATGGTCACGAAATTGACAGAGTGAAAAGCTGCCCAAAAAAGACAACCGAGACTCCAAAGTGAATGAAGAAAAAATTCCTTCTTGGAAGCTAGAAAGTAAAATTTTACTCTGCAAAATAGAGCAAGGTAATGGCCGAAGGCCCAAGAACATCCAGAGAAAACAGAAAGTGGGACGCTTGTACAGAAGACAAAAACAGTCTGCGCCAACTTGACTAAACAAAGAGAGAAAAAATAGAGACATGCTACGAAATCTAATGAGATCACACGAGAGCTCAAAAGAGAGATCAAATGAGAGACCTGGCTACAAGCACCCCATAACCTAGGGTGTGCCCGAAATGCACCACCCGTTGCTTGACCTGACAACTCTGCCAATAAGACTGTCTGTAATGAACCAGACATCTATGGAAAGGATGAAACGACGAGACGTAGTTTCATGAGCGCCGCTACTACGACCATAACTTAAGACAAAAGTGTGCGGAGCCGACGCGAGACCGAAGAGCAGGGCAAGAAAACTGGTAATGAGGACCTTCTCATCATCCTCGTATCATGGACATTATTCCTCCTATACTGAGATGTACTAAGATGTACTGACCCACACCCATAAGAAATGAATGTGGTACTTGCAACCTGGATTGACCACAACTGAGAACAGGATGCTGGGCTTAATGGACTCTTAGACTTTCCCCTTATGACAATACTCATATACTAATAGCAAAAATGCACAGGAAGTGAAAGAATCCCCTTCCAATTGAAAGGAAGGTCTGGAGTGAGGACGTATAGAATGAAAATGAAAGGATCACCATATGTTGAGCGTGGACTGAGACACACTGGCCTTTAATATTACCGGATCTCCCCAAACCTCGTATCATGTCATGCCTCCTTCCTCACTGAGATGTAGAGAGATGAACAGACGCACACTCACGAGATATGAATGTGGTATTTGCCATCTGGATTGACCCCATCTGAAACCAGGATGGGGACTCTTGGCCTTTCCCATTATGGCAACATTTATGCCCTTATGGCAAAAAATGCACAGAAAATGAGTGAATCTCCTTCCAAGAGAAAAAAACTCTGGAGAGAGGAAGAATAAAATGAAAAGGAATAGACTTGGAAAATACCTATTACGGAAAAGGTGGTGAATTTGTGCCACAGGAGACAAGACTGTACCTGACGTCAAAAAAGCTTGAAACAAGACCCTAAAATCTGTAAGGAAGAGAAAGGGATAGCAGATGTTATGGATGGTCATACTGGACAAAACCAGAATGTTTACCATGTGCCCAGGCTGAATAGATAGAGGAAACAAAAATACAAGTAGATGGCGTGAGGACCTCCCACTATCCTTAAGTGGGAGAAAATGCAAATTGACCGGATAACTTTACTCCTTAAGTGGACATATATCTTGTAAGTCCTAGAAGAAAACTAAGATAACACATGAGAAACTCCAAGACAGTTGGAAAGTAGAGAAGACGTGAATAAAACATGCTGTCTAAAGCAGCTGAGAAAACTGGGTGCTCGGTAGACAGGACTGAGTCTCCTAGAATATGAGAACCATCTGAACCATGTAGCCTATGCAGCTGTCATCTGCTATGCCAAAGAGAACACATAGCCATGAAAGAAAATTGCTGAAAGGAAGTAAGACCTTATGTCCAGAATTGTAAAGTACGCAACAATTGAGTATCAGACAATGTATTTCATTGCACATGGCATCTGAACCATATAGCCTACGCTCTAGAGAACGTTTGTTAAGATCTTAAAACACTGTATAAGAACATAGCCACGGAGGAAAATTTCCTGAAAGGAATTAAGATCTTATGTCCAGCATTGTAAAGTACCAAACAATGGCACCTGAACCAGATAGCCTATGCCATAGAAAATGTTTGTTAAGTTCTTAAAACACTGTATAACATCATAGCCATGAAGGGAAATGCTTGAAAGGAACTAAGATATTATGGCCAGATTTGTAAAGTACTAATCAATTATTAGACAATGTAGTCCTAATCACCAGGAAATGAGAAAGAGACAGAGTGACGCACACTGGACCTCCATAAAAACTGCGCTAGACAATAGCGAAGACCTTTCCTCCAATCATCACACACAAGGGAAAGGAATAGGAAAATGGTTATTTTGGAGCTGAGATATAATTTAATTCGCCCCAATGTCTAAAACAGAGAATTCCCGACTGAGCTGCACTTTGAATCGGAGTCTTGCCAAGAACAAAGAAATCGCCAACTGAGCTGCACTTTAATTCACAACATTACTAGCAACCAAAAAGTCCCCGACGGAGAAAAAACAGAGGGAAAAACAAAATGAGCGCCATTCGCATCGTAGCATCTCGTTTTTTTTTTTTTTTTTTTAAATTGCTTGAAAAATAGGTGTAAAAATTAATTGCGGGGAAAATATACTACCAATTGCCCCAACTACCGGAGAAACAATATCTCCTTTCCATTGCACAAACAGACAAACACAGTAAAAGCAGAAAAATGCTGCCGCGTCAAGGGAAATTGCAGCTGCAGGCAAAACAATGGCGGCCAAGCGCGCCAAAATGAGAAGAATAAAGTTAGGGGGAGAAAACCACTGACTGGACCGACGAAGAAGCAGGAAATCCGTGCCGCCGAAAAACAGATAACCTCCGATGCCGCACAAAACATGGTTTAGCCTCTGGCCCGACAGGAACAGTCAATATAGCTCCCAAGCTATACAGACCCGTCCAAGAGCGAGCACGCGCTTAACAGTTCGCGCCTCTCTCTTTTTTTTTTACAACTACCGCCGCTAACAACGCCGGATAGCAGAGGAAAAATAATGAAGATAACAAAAAAAAAAAAAAAACCGCCGATTAAAGTCACAGCCGCTGACTTTTCACTTTTTTTTTTTTAAATAGCTCCGCCAGAAAAGAAAATAAAGACTCTTCAAACAGAATAAGACAGAAGAGCTACCTGCTCGTTATAAAGCCTGGGGAAAGCAAAAACTACTTCATTTAAATTCCTTTCATTTGAATTAATTTTTTAAATTTTCTTTTACTTGATTTAATTCTTTAAAAACAGCTGCCTATTAAAAGTGGCTGCCTCTCCCAAAGACGGTACACCTTTCCAGAGAAAGGGACGGCCCTTCCCTGCTAAGCCAGGGAGATGGGGAGGAAGGGGGGTGGACTCGAGACACCCGAGTTTAACACCCCAGAGGCTGTCAAAGAAAGAAAAGAAACCCTGTCAAGCCTCTAATTACGATTCCAGGCACAGAAGAAGTATTATAAATATATCTGTAATATCTTATAGACAAAAAGAGAGAGAGACTAATGGGCTCACTTTCTACCTGCTGAGAGACTGAGAAAATACTGGGGCTAAGGTCACATGGCCAGGGCTCCTATTGGCTCTCTAGAGTCAGTCTCCACCTGCTGGTAGGCGGGCACAACCCAACAGTTCAATCCTGGTCCGGTCCGGAGGGATGCTAAGGAAATGGCTGTTAAGGCCTCCTGGTTCCACCTGAGTTCCGCGGCCAGGGTACGAAACCGGATGGCATACACCCCAACTGACCCGGAGCCCTGCTGGATCCGCAGCAGCTCCCCTGAGGCAGAAGAAGGTCGGCCAGGAATGTCGAATACCATCCAGAACTGCCACAAGAACTCCTCCAGGTTTGCCAGAACCGGACTCCGCTGTTCCCACAGCGGGAACGCCCAAGCCAGCGCGGCACCGGAAAGCAGGGAGATGATGTAGGTCACCTTTATTTTGTCAGACGGGAAAGCCTCCGGTTGCAGCTCAAACAGGATCTGACACTGGTTCAGGAACCCCTGGCAAGCTGCGGGAGTACCGTCAAAACGAGGTGGCTCTGGAAGTCGCAGACGTGCAGCGGAAGTCTCCGCTCTAGAGCCTGGAGGGGCCACAGCCACTGGAGTCCTGGTAGCTGACTGCAGACCTCCTGCAAGTGCTGGACAGGAGGGTTAGTTGCTCCTGCTGCTGATGGAGAACCTGAGCCAGGTGAGACAGCTCGGACCTGTCTGGCGAGCTCATGGCTTCGGCCTACTGTTATGACTGGATATGTGTGAGCCCTTGTGCCCCGACTGAGCACGGCGAAGATGGAGAGATGCCGTACTCGGTCAGGCAGCCAGACAACCCCTAGCTTCACCTGGGAAGCGACCACCGTTCACCGAGAGTTGAGCTCTCAGCTGCAGGTGGCCACCAGGACTTCTGGAACCGGCGGGATTGCACAGCCGCTGACCAGGATGGCAGGAATACAGACACAGTCCAGCACCAGAACTCCAAATAGGCAAGAATAGTCAAAAATCAGTCCAGGGTCAAGGAGGCAAACAAGCAAAATCCAAGAAATAGCCAAGGTCCGGTACACAGGAAATCAGGAACAGGAGATAGCTGGCGAACAGCACTCCAATAGCAACTCCTCAGAACAATTGAGGCCGAAGCAAAGAAGGCTGGAGGCAGTGCTTTAAATAGTGAAGCAATCGGAGCAAACCAAACTCAGGTGCATCCAACATGGCAGCCCCCATAGGAGATCCTCCCACGACCAGATATGGAGTTCCTTCCTGTTCTCGTTTAGACAAGATGGCTGCCCCCTCCTGAGCTAGCCAAGATGGCTGCTGCTCTTGCTCCAAGCCGGAAGACGGCTGCCAGGTTAGGAAACATAAACCGACCCATCCCGGAGAAGTGTAGCAGAGCGTAACAGCAAGTCACTTAACCCTCCATTGCCCCATGTAAGCCGCATTGAGCCTGCCATGAGTGGGAAAGCGCGGGGTACAAATGAAACAAAAATAACAGTCAGATTGCTCAGGTTTTTTTCCTCCTGGTTTAATATTAAATAGTACATCACACTGACATCAAATGTCTACCTCTTTAGCTTTAAACTTTATTTTAATAATACGACGTCCAACATTTTACTCAGAAAATAATGGAATAGTTAAAAAAAGTCACAGAACAAGTAAAAGAGAAATGCGAAAGACACAGCTTAATTTAATTTGCACTACAGCAATGTTTTTATAACAGAAGTCGGAGTCACATTCTAGGCCCCCGATACTCAGAAGCAAACGTGGGTGCTAGAGGCCATTATCGACAGACTAGCACCAGCATTTGCTAGTGCTGAATGCTGAGAGCTGGCAAGCGCATGAACCAACAAGCTCACCGGCTTCCAGCAACGGGCATGCTAATTTATTCAAAAGTATGCTGATGGGGTACTTTCCTATTCATCACCAATGCTCAGAGAACTGTGCACCTCAGAAGGGCGCTTCTACCACTGTAATTCCCATGCCAGCTCACAGCTGGCGTAAGGGTGTCAGGTGTACCATCTATCCAGTCTCTCTCCCCCAGCTACACTGGGCAGCAGCTTGCTTTTCAGCCAATCATGTACACATGTTGAAAGCACTACGAGCCCTCTCCCACTTGCTTTACAGCCATCTACTGGTTTAACTTCAAAGCGGCATCACCATAGCACACTGGTTCAACACCCTCACCCCTGCTTTCCAGTCTCCAGAGACCCTCCTCAACTTTATAATTCCAGCAGAAGATCCCAGCCCTCATCCTCTGGACCTGCCAAAATTCCAGTCTGCCTGTCAGCAATAACAGCAATAAACTTCTGTTTGTCTCACTGGTGCCTGCCTGCAAACCTTGCAGGAAGGCGCTGTTCAGTAGAAGCACAAGAACGCACAGTTCCTGGCACGTCCCCCCTTCCTTACTTCCCAATGCTCAGCGCTAACAATGCATATAACATTTGCATATCATTAGTACTTAGCATAGGGAAGTTCTTTTTCAGCGGTACAAGAGTGGTATTGTACAGCGCCAGAGTTTTAAGCATTTGGACCTTAGTTCTGAGCATTGGCCCTGGAGAAAAGTAAACATCAGCTTTAAAAAGCTGCTAGCACCTGACCTTCATACATATTGTGCACACAATACTCAAAGGACTTGAGCTCAAGTGTTAATGTGTGTACTAAACACTGCTGCAAATTGTACTGAAATGCTGATACTCAGAAGCATCCATTTAAATGCAACTAGCAATTAATTAGCATGCACTGCGAAGAATATCTGCACAAAAAGGAAGGAAAAAGCCTCAGATCCCTGTCTAGATCAGTAAATTTCTAGCTCTAAGACTATAAAGGGCCTTTACCTAACAGGCTCAAAAACCCTCTTTCCTCCACAGATAGACATATCCTAAACTATAAATTTTTTTAAACTGCAAATATTTTTACTTTATTTTTCAATTAAATTCTGTATTCAATCTTTAAAGCAAATACTTAGCTTAATAGCAGTCAACCTGACTTCGTCTGAACAGACCTGGCCAGCTTTTTGCTTGAAGCTGCATCAGGGTAAGCCAGAACCAAATCATCAGTGTCAATTTTGTTGTGCATTGGGAAGTTGTTTTCTTCCCAATGCACCACAAAAGTCAGGTAATGCACAGAAGGAAATGATGGCCAATAAGGCTGAAATTTTACCATCAGCTCAGGGGCAGCATAGGTGGTTTTCAGAAGATCTTTTTTGTCAGTTTTTCACATTATACTTTTTTTTTGCCTTCTTTTGCAAGTAGAAGGAAGCCTATGCAAGTTTGAGTGCTGCTGATGAGAACCAAGCATGTGTTCAAGTCTAGAAAGCCAAAAGTGAAAGCAAAAATCTGCATCTGATTTTTTGTGCTTAAATATGAGCATTTCAAAACATTGAAGTGCACTCAGTTTTTGAAAGGCTCCTATTTAAAAGAGCAGAACAGCACCAATATGTGCTTCCCTATGAGGAAAGGCTAAAGCGGCTAGGGCTCTTCAGCTTGGAGAAAAGGCAGATGAGGGGAGATATGATAGAGGTCTATTAAATAATGAGTGGAGCTGAACAGGTAGATGTGAAGCGTCTGTTTACGCTTTCCAAAAATACTAGGACTAGGGAGCATGCGATGAAGCTACAATGTAGTAAATTTAAAACGAATCAGAGAAAACTTTTCTTCACTCAACGTGTAATTAAACTTGGTTAGCTTAGTGGAGTTTAAAAAAGGGTTGGTCAGCTTTCTAAAGGAAAAGTCCACAGACCATTATTAAATGGACTTGGGGGGAAATCCACTATTTCTGGGATAAGAGTATAAAATGTTTTGTACTCTTTTGGGATCTTGCAGGTATTTGTGACCTGGATTGGCCACTGTTGGAAACAGGATGCTGGGCTTGATGGACCTTTGATCTTTCCCAGTATGTCAATACTTATCTACTTATGCACTTCCAGGTTTGTCTGGGATGGGTATGACTTGAGCACAAGAGTGGCACACAGGGTTGCCAGATGGGCGGTTTTCCCGCCCAATTGGGCGGTTTTCCGCAACAGGAAACTTTTGCCTGCAGCGGGTTGCGGTTTTTTGGGCTGGTTTTGGTTTTTTTGTGCGGGTTTTCGGCCGGCTAATGGTGACAGAGGCAGGGTTTGTGACGTTTTGGGCGGGGTTGATGATGGAAGGGGTGGGGTGTGTGCGGTTTTTGGGCTGTTTTGGGTGTTTGTTTTTTTTTTTTTATATGGCAACCCTGGTGGCACATACTGCAAACTCTTTGTGTACACATCATGTGCTATGCACAGTCCTCCCCTTCCTTTTTTTTTTGTTACATTTGTACCCCGCACTTTCCCACTCATGGCAGGCTCAATGCGGCTTACATGGGGCAATGGAGGGTTAAGTGACTTGCCCAGTCACAAGGAGCTGCCTGTGCCTGAAGTGGGAATCAAACTCAGTTCCTCAGGACCAAAGTCCACCACCCTAACCACTAGGCCACTCCTCCTCCTTTTGATTTGTTAGTGGCAAGCCAATTAACAGCACACATCATTTGCTTTTTTTTTTTTTTTTTGGAGCAGCCATATCTGTCTTTCTTTCTTTGCGCTCCTCTCCTCTCTTGCCTTAAGAGCAGTGTTGCCAGGTGGGCGGTTTTCCACGACCTGCCGCGGGAAATTTTTGCCCACGGCGGGTTGCGGTTTTTTGGGCTGTTTTTTGGGCTTCCGGGCGGTTTTTTGTGCGGCTTTTTCGGCCGCGGGGGCGGGGTTAGTGACGTTTTGGGCGGGGTTAGTGACGTAGGAGGCGGGGCCGATGACGTGGGAGGCGGGGCCGGTGACGGCGGGGTTAATGACGCGGGGGTGGGGGTGTCAGGGGCAGGGTTTGAGTTTGGGCGGGTTTTGTGCTGGATTGGGTGGGAAAAAAATTTTCCACCTGGCAACACTGCTTAAGGGTTTTGCATTGCAATCCTCTGCGCCCAGCTTTGAGTATCTGCTCCTCATTCTGTATCAATTGTTATTCTTGCAACAGTATTACACAAAATAAGATTCAGCAATCAGTGATAACAAATTTGGCAAATTCAAAAGTTAGCAAAACTAATTTATCACAATTGCTATTGAAATAACGTGACCAACTAGAATTTAAACTATATAATATGCAAATAATAATCCTAGCAATTTACCTTCCCCTATTTTATCCGTAATTTGAAATACTTTACTGAGCTGAGGCACTGCTTCATAGAGTTTCTCGATATCTTCTTTCAAGCCTAAAAAAAATATAAAAATAACAACACCAAATCACACGTTCGTTACCTTATAATTCTCAACCATAATGTTAAAGCGGCTATCACAAAAAAAGGAAACGCACAGAAACGGCGCCCTACACTTTTTGACACAGACTATCTTATCTATAATGAACATGCTTACCAGGATTACGTTTCAGCTCCTCCATCAACAAACAAGACAGAAACATACACGTGAAATCACTTTTTTATTTTTTAAACAACCGCCACCTATTTTAATAAACACAAAGAACAGATTTTTCAACTATAGTTTCGCCTAATTCCCTAAGACTGCAATTAGAACAGCCGCGCTACGCCTAATAAACTGGAAAGAAAAAATAAAACTACTACATAATTTTAAAGGCGCCAAAACAATATTCAAGCGCAACCGGAAGTGATAGCGCGCAGGAGGATAATACTCAAGGATCCCACCCCCTGCTTGATACTACTGGCTGGCTGCCCTCGAGTCGGTCGGACTGTCGATTCGACTCACACACACTTTCTTTCCGGTGTGGCCATCTTGAGGTTGGCAAAGAAGTGCTGGTAAAATCTGAAACTGGTGGACAGTGCAGGTAGTCAGTGTAGACAGTGTTTATGTTTAAAATTATAATACTTTTAATTTTTAAGTATATTAGGTAGGTTTTTAGAAAATAGTGAAAACTTACAAGGAAAGTATTCATTTCTTGAGGGACAGTAATTTACTGCTAGTTTCTTATCGAAGGATTCTTTTTAGCATTGTTGCTGTTAGGGTTTCATGAAAAAGCCTGATTTTCTAGAAAAATAACAGGCCCATAATATCATTTTAAAGCCTTTTCATTTCAGTATCACCCATAAACAGACATGACAAGTCTCACTCATTAGGAGCACGTTACTGATATTGAATCTTTACTCACACAGTACTCTTTCAGCCCAATTTCTAATTCATCAGAGCTTTAGTACCAGTGCACTGATTGATCTTGATAATTGTTTTCATGAAAGGTAAGCCTTAGAGAAGTAAACCTAGGGTTACCATATGGCTCCAGAAAAAGGAGGACAGATTGAGCCAGTGCCAGTCTGGGTTTTACTTCTACTGCTTTCAATGGAAGCAAAACCCGGACTGGATCAATGTGTCCTCCTTTTTCTGGAGCCATATGGTAACCCTAAGTAAACCAAGTGGTGTAGCCAGTAGGCAGAAATCTCAGCACACATTCTTGCCTACTGCATTCCCTTGCTCTGTCTCTTTACTGCAACTACATGTGTTCTGAAACTGATGTACATACTTTTAACTACTGGGTAGAAAAGTTGAATTCTCAATCTCGGTGAGGTCATCTGACGGAGCTCCCCCTTACAGTGGTGCACGTGCTGACTAGCGAGATAAATGTAGAAATTTCTAGAAGCGTCCCACTGAGCATGTGCTGGTGCCTTCCCGACCTTTCAGTGCCTCAGTGTTTTTTTTTTTTTTTTTTGTGGAGCATCATGTTCTCTTCTCAGTGTGTTTTCTCTGCTAACAGTGCCTTCCCATGCGGGTATTTTTTGTCCCTTTCACAATTATTTTAGCTGTCCTCTTTATTTTATTCTGTTACCTTTTAATTTAAAATTTTTTTGTGTGTATTTTCTGCTTTTGAAATTGCCTTTCTTTTTCATGAGTTGCTAGGCTCGCTTAGGCCCGAGTACTGACCTCAGTTTGAATGCTGCCCTTTTAACATTTCACAATTGAGTTTAATTTGGCTGTGATTCTTTTCTCGATGTCCAAGACCTCCAGTGGCTTTAAAAGGTGTGTCTAGTGTAATTGAGTGATTTCCATGATGGACCCATACTCTTGGTGCTTCAGGTGCCTTGGGCCTGACCATGAACTCTTGTTCTCTCTGTTTGCAAATGCAGTTGCAGACACAGCGAGTGGCAGGTCCTGTAGGAGAGACTTTTTGGCTCTCAAAGGTTGGTCCATTGACTTCGGCACCGGAAGCATCAATTTTGATGGCTATTAAGACTTTGACTATCAAGGGTAGTGCACTGGCATTGAGGAGGTCTCCACCTCTGCCGACACTGGGGGCATCCATGGGTTTGATGTCGTCTTTGTCAGCACTGAAGAACAGTGATGCTAAGTATCAGGGAAAGCCCAAGAACCATAATATACATAATAGATGATGGCAGAGAAAGACCTGTATGGTCCATCCAGTCTGCCCAACAAGATAAACTCGTATGTGCTACTTTTTGTGTATACCTGACCTTGATTTGCATCTGCCATTTTCAGGGCACAGACCATAGAAGTCTGCCCAGCACTAACTCTGCCAACCAATCTCTGCTAAGCTTTTGAGGATCCATTCCTTCTGAACAGGGTTCATTTATGTTTATCCCACGCATTTTTGAACTCCTTTACCTTTTTCATATCCGCCTCCCGCGGGAGGGCATTCCAAGTATTCACCACTATCTCCGTGAAAAAATACTTCCTGACTTTTTTCTTCAGTCTGCTCCCCTTCAATCTCATTTCATGTCCTCTAGTTCTACCGCCTTCCCATCTACGGACAAGGTTAGTTTGCGGATTAATACCTTTCAAATATTTGAACGTCTGTATCATATCACCCTTGTTTTCTCCTTTCCTCCAGGGTATACATGTTCAGGTCAGCAAGTCTCATACGTCTTGTAACGCAAATCCCATGCCATTTTTGTAGCTTTTCTTTGCACCGCTTCAATTCTTTTTACATCCTTCGCAAGATACGGCCTCCAAAACTGAACACAATACTCCAGGTGGGGCCTCACCAACGACTTATTCAGGGGCATCAACACCTCCTTTCTTCTGCTGGTCACACCTCTCTCTGTACAGCCTAGCAACCTTCTAGCTACAGCCACCGCCTTGTCACACTGTTTTGTCGCCTTCAGATCCTCAGATACTATCACCCCAAGATCCGTCTCCCCGTCCGTACATATCAGACTCTCACCGCCTAACACATACGTCTCCCGTGGATTTCTACTCCCTAAGTGCATCACTTTGCATTTCTTCGCATTGAATTTTAATTGCCAAACCTTAGTCCATTCTTCTGGCTTCTGCAGATCCTTTTTCAGGTTTTCCACTCCCTCCCAGGTGTCCACTGTGTTACAAATCTTAGTATCAACCGCAAAAAGGGAAACTTTACCTTGTAACCCTTCGGCAATGTCACTCACAAATGTATTGAACAGAATCGGCCCCAGCACCGATCCCTGAGGCACTCCACTACTCACCTTTCCCTCATCCAAGCGGATTCCATTAACCACCACCCTCTGGCGGCTGTCCGTCAACCAGTTCCTAATCCAGTTCACCACGTCGGGTCCTATCTTCAGCCTTCTGGATACGCTGTCCTCAATTGGATTCCAGGGCCCTGTTCTTTCCTGGTTCTCCTCCAACCTCTCGCTTCGTTCTTTCAGTGTTCACTCTGGTGGATCCTCTTCAACTTCCATCCCGCTTTCTGTTGGTGTGCCTCAGGGCTCTGTCCTTGGACCCCTCCTCTTCTCCATCTATACCTCTTCCCTTGGTACCCTGATTTCATCCCATGGCTTACAGTACCATCTTTATGTTGATGACTCTCAGATCTACATCTCCACCCCTGAAATCTCAACCTCGATCCAGGACAAAATCTCAGCCTGCTTGTCTGACATTGCTGCTTGGATGTCTCAACGCCATCTAAAGCTCAACATGACCAAAACTGAACTTCTCATTTTTCCCCCTAAACCCACCTCCCCTCTTCCCCCTTTCTCTATCTCTGTTAATGGCTCTCACATCCTCCCTGTCTCCTCGGCTCGTAACCTTGGAGTCATCTTTGATTCCTCTTTCTCCTTCTCTGCCCATATTCAACAGATTGCCAAAACCTGTCGCTTCTTTATCTACAATATTAGCAAAATTCGCCCCTTCCCTTCTGAATACGCTGCCAGAACCCTTATCCACACCCTTGTCGCCTCTCGCTTGGACTATTGCAATTTACTTCTCACTGGTCTTCCGCTCAGCCATCTCTCTCCTCTCCAATCTGTCCAAACTTCTGCAGCATGACTTGTTTTCCACCAGAATCGTTATACCCACACTAGCCTGCTCCTCAAGTCACTTCACTGGCTTCCTGTCCGCTTCCGCATTCAGTTTAAACTTCTCATACTGACCTTTAAATGCATCCACTCTGCAGCCCCCCCATTACCTCTCCGCTCTCATCTCTCCCTACATTCCTCCCCATGAACTCCGCTCACTGGAAAAATCTCTCTTGTCGTCCCCCTTCTCCTCCACTGCTCCGAGGGAGGGGTTCCCTAGCTCGCCTAGGTCCCTTATCTTCCTCTTAGCACCTCACATGGCCCGGGCCCTTCCCTTTCACTGGGCCCCCGACGATACCATGATCCCTCCGAGAAAGAGGAAACCTGACGACACCTCTCTTAGCACTTCACATGGCCCGGGCCCTTCCCTCTCACTAGGGCGCCCGACGATACCATGCTCCCACTGAGAAAGGCGCTTTGGGAGCAGGTCCCTTCTGACCCTCATTCCCTGCAAGTCCCAACACCTGGTTCTTAATGTCCATCTTTTTAGATCTTCTCCATCGGCCATCGACCCAGGCAAGTGCTCTGGCCTTCTCCTCTCCGGCTCCTCCGGCTTCTCAGGCCTCCAGCCTTCCTGGCCGTCCGATGGGGTGCAGCCTGAAATCACAAAAAAAACCATCCAAGTGTGGCCTGTTTACTGTCCTGGCCCCCACACTTGTGCTGCACCTCCTTGTGGGTGTGTGTGTTTGTGGCCTCCTCCATCCCCTACAGCCACTCCCAAGCCTCCAGATCTTACAAATCCACCCTCACCTCCCCCCTAAGTACCCTTTACCTGGGGTAGGTGAGCAAAGTGCTTTTGCTAGTGTTGGCCCCCTCGACGGGCTTCTGGAACACGGGCTCTGGTGATATTGTTGGACATGTCACTGCAGGGATGTCCATGCAGGCATTTATTTTGGAAAGGGATGTCCTTTGGCAGATCCTTTTCTAAAATATTCCTATGATTGTAGACGTCCTGACTTGGACATCTCTATTCAGGCTTATATGTCCTTTCTAAAATTCCATTCCACATATTTGGTTCTTCAGATTGATCTTTTGTGTTGATATACTATTTTAAAATGCTCAGAGAATGATGAAACAGTATATGTGATTTTTAGCTTCCTTCTGGAGCAGTTATCCATCATAATTTTTTATTCCATTTGGTTACTCTT
The DNA here is from genome assembly GCF_901765095.1 of Microcaecilia unicolor. Lineage (NCBI taxonomy): Eukaryota > Metazoa > Chordata > Amphibia > Gymnophiona > Siphonopidae > Microcaecilia > Microcaecilia unicolor. The sequence continues at coordinate 70,784,240 of NC_044036.1, read as the reverse complement.
TGCTCCATACTAGATAAGTAAATGGCATAACAGTGCCTTCTTTGTAGTAGAGATTTTTATTCATAAAATGTAATTCCTTAGCATCAGCAGCAGATGAATCCAGAGATGTGGGTTTTGTTCATCTACCAGCAGGTGGAGTTAGAGAGCACTGAACTTATGTGCCTTATAGGACAGGAAGCTCCCTGGTCAGTCAGTATTCTCTGTCTCCAGGAGGCGGATAGACAGTTTCTCACAAGCTCCTGATCTCATCTGTTAGCAGCTCCTGTTCTGAGTCTTTCAGTTCAGTTGAGCTGTGGGGTGTACGACTGAGTGGTGCAGTCTTTAGGGGGTACACCTGGTTTACCCCAGGTCCCTCCCCTACCCTGCTGCTTTCTCCAGCCCTGCTCCATTCTCGTCCTCATTAAAAAAAAAAAAAAAAAAAAAGTGTTTCCTTCCTCATAAAAAAAAAAAAAAAGTGTTTGGACATTCTCTGTCAGCTCACACTGGCTCCTGGAGAGATACTGGTGCTCCCAGTATCAAGGCTAGGCGAGGAGAGGGTAGCTGTGTTCCTTCTACAACCTTGAGAACAACTGGCACCCTGGGGTAAGCGAGTTTACTTTCTCTGAGGACAAGCAGGCTACTTGTTCTCACAAGTGGGTCGAAGTCCGCGTCGGCCCAGGAAACGGCAATTTTTTCAAGCAAAAGATATATGAAAGTTTTGCCAGAGTCATCTGGCGCGCAAATGTGCTGCTTTAGTTCTTTTTTGTCCAGCGGCTTCAAGCGTTGTGCTCGGTGCAACCGGACCATCTCAGGTACCGATTCCCCTCGCTTGGTGTATACAGTGCCTTGGGTCCGACCATAGCCCAGCTGCTTGTAGTCTGTGTCATTTTGGGGCTTGGTCCGGTCCTCTGACATCAACATCGGTACCGAGGTCGGCGGCATCAACATAGACAGGAGCATCAACGTCTGGAGCAGAGGTAATGGCTGCTGAGAGACCAACTCGTGCTGGGAGCAGTGAGGCGTCAAGTCGGTCTCCACCTGTCTTGATGCCTCCTGTTATGCAGGCCCCCGGGACCGACCTTCATCGGACCCGGACCCGAGGAGACGTGAGGATTCCACGTCTTCCTCATCGGTACTGAGGAGTCTTGACGGGCATAGAGTGAAGGCGAAGAAGCACCGACATCGTTCTCCATCTACGCACGGAGTTCCGGGGCGTCAAGAGAGTCGGCACCCGAGAAGCATTGGAGCCAAGAGGATCGCTCGGATCTCTCGATACAGGATGTGCCGATGCATTGGTCTCCTAGCAGCCCGATGCCTGCTCCTGAGCCTCCATAGATTCTGACACTACCTGTTCCACCGACCCCACAGCCTTTTCCGATGGCGGCTCTCGACGAGCGCATCCGGGCCCTGCTTCCAGAGCTTCTGGAAGGATTGCTACGCCAGTCTGCTTCGTTGTCGGGGGTGCTTGCGCCTTCCTTGATGTCGGCTGCAGCGGCATCTGGCCCTTCTCCTGCGGAGAGGTGCCTGGCCTCGGTGCCGCCTGCGGCATCGACGTTGACTCCCTTCGACGTCGGTGGAGGAAGCTTCACCGCAGTCTAGGTGGGCGTCGACTTCTTGACATCACCATCGAGGACATCATTCCTCGGCATCGAAGCAGGCTCAGTCTCGGAGTGCCCTGAAGGAGGTCTTAGCCGATACTGAAGAGAAGCGTTTGTGGGAGTCAGAGGGAGATCCCAGGTACTTTTCTTCTGACGAGTCCTTTGGGATTCCCTCTGATCCTTCCCCTCCACCGGAAAGGAGACTATCTTCACCGGAGAGTCTATCCTTTACACCTTTTGTCCGGGAAATGGCTACGGCTATTCCTTTCCCTATGGAGGTTGAGGATGAGCCCAGGGCTGAGATGCTCGAGGTCCTGGATTATCCTTCTCCACCTAGAGAGGCTGTGACAGCTCCTCTACATAAGGTACTGAAGGAAGTCCTTATGCGGAACTGGTTGTTCCCTCTCTCTGGCCCCGTGATCCCAAAGAAAACTGAATCCCAGTATCGGATTCACGGTGAATCTGGATTGATGAGGTCTCAGTTGCCCCACAATTCCAGGGTGGTGGACTCCACCCCCAAGAGAGCCAAGAGTACTAGGACTATGCCTCAGCGCCCCCAGGCAGAGAAGCTAGGACTCTTGATTCTTTCGGGAGGACAATGTATCAGGCTGCTGTGCTCGCTGCCAAAATTCAATCTTACCAACTCTTCACAAGCATCCACTTGCGGAACTCGGTGAGGCAACTGTGCAGCTTGGTTGATGCATTCCCTCCGGAGTAGGCTGAGCCTTTTCACCAGGTGGTCAGGCAGCAGACGGTGTGTTGAAAATTCCTGGCCAGGGGTACGTTCAACACTTTTGATGTAGCATCCAGGATCGCTGTCCAAGGTATAGTGATGCGCAGACTCTCATGGCTGTGTGTCTCTGACCTGGATCATTCGGTCCAGCAGCGGATGACGGATGTTCCTTGCCGGGGGGAAAACCTTTTTGGTGGGAAAGTAGAGGATCTAGTTGACCAGATCAAGAAGCACAATGATGCTATGGATTCTCTCTCCCGCCGGGCGTCTTCTGAGGTTTTTTGGAGGGAAGAGGAGTGCTCCTTATTCCTATGCTAGGCGTAGGTACACTCCTGCTTCTCGGCAGCCTGCCCAGGCTCAGTCCCAGCACGCTTGTTCTCGTCAATAGCGTGCGCCTAAGGCCACTGCGGCTCCCCAGCAAAAGCAAGGGACGGGCTTTTGGCTGGCTCCAGTTCAGCATAGCCTCAGTAAATCTGCCTGTATCGGACGACTTGCTGGTTGAGGGGAGGTTATTGTTTTTTTGGCCTCTTACAACCTTCAACCGGTGGGTTCTTCAAATTGTCTGGTTAGGATACACCCTCAATCTGGAATCCAAGCTTCCAAATTGCCCACCGGGAGCTCAATCCTACAGCTCCCAGCAGAAACAGGTACTTGCAGAGGAACTCTCCGCCCTTCTACAGGCCCAAGCGGTCAAACCCGTTTCACCAGGGGAAGAAGGGCTGGGATTCTATTCCAGGTACTTCCTTGTGCAAAAGAAAACATGGGGGATGTGTCCCATCCTAGACCTAAGGGCCCTGAATGATTGGCTATGTTCTCTGGACTTAAAGATGCTTACACACACATCTCGATGCTTCCAGCTCACAGGAAGTATCTTCGATTTCGGCTGGGAACACAGCACTTTCAGTACCGTGTACTGCCTTTTGGCCTGGCGTCTGCGCCCAGAGTGTTTGCTAAATGCCTAGCTGTAGTCGCAGCGTTGCTAAGCAGACTGGGAGTGCATGTGTTTCCTTATCTCGACGATTGACTGGTGAAGAGCACCTCGAAGGAAGGTGCTCTGGAGTCCATGTGAATGACTATTCGGGTACTGGAGCTACTGGGGTTTGTCATAAATTATCCCAAGTCCCATCTCACCCCAGTCCAAAAATTGGAATTCATTGGCGCTCTGCTGAACACTCAGACAGCTCGAGCTTTTCTCCCCGAGGCAAGGGCGGACAATCTTCTGTCCCTGGTGTCCATGGTTCGAGCATCTCAGCAGGTCGGCAAATGTTGAGACTTCTGGGGCACATGTAACGCCCATGGCACGTGTACATATGAGATCAGCTGAATGGACCCTAGCTTCCCAGTGGTTTCATGCTGTGGGGGATCTTGTCATGGCATGTTTCTCCAAGAGAGCAATTCTTAAAAAAAAAAAAAAAAGAACCACCGGAGCAGTTTTACTTAGTTTCATGTTTGGGGGCTGTTGGCTTCAGGTGTCGATGAGCAATTTTAGATATGGAATTTTTTTCTGAGGCTGGTACACTGTTTTCATGGTTTTTGGTGTCCATAGTCCTTGTGAGAGAGTGAGACCTCAATGCTATCTTGCGGAGACTTATCCACGTGCAGAGTATAAGGTGCTTCGTAAAGCAGAATAGTTTATTCTGGGCAGTGGCAGGCTTGTAACTTGAAGGCTTCAGGTTCTTAGCTGGTTTGTGCTTAGCATTGGAAGCTGGAATACTCACTTCTATAGGGCATGTTATCCTTCAGTCTCACCTGCTGCTTCCTTTGATGAGCATTTCTTCACATGGCTGGCTCAGCTAACACTTCTCCGCAGTACTTAAAGTTTGCTGTGTTGCTTTCCACAGCAGCTCTGCTCTCTGCCACTGGACAAACCTTTGGCATACCAGTTCCCACCACCACTGTCTCAGCGGCATCACTATCTGTGTGCAGTTTCTCTGACTGCTTCTCTTGCCTTTTTTGCAGCTTGTCATTGTCTTCGGCAAGTAGCTCTATTACAGAGCTATTTTGATGTAGAGGGCTAGCTTGATGGTTTATACATACAGCTGAGAGTGAGTATTCAGATCCAGAAGTTTCTGGTTTGACTCCCAGTGCAGCTTGTTATCCACAGTACACAATGGTACAAACAGGCATGGTCTACTACACCATCTCGCTCTGGTTCCAGCCATGCTTGGTAGTTCTAATGAGTAGCCGTGTTACAAGAAATTATTTATTTTGGGGAAAATAGCTCTAGAGCAACTCGCCACTGTTTATAATTTAAGAGCAGGCGCTGTATTTATAAGTTTTAGGATATTAATTTCTTCACCAAAGGTGATAATTGCAATAAATTAAATAAATTAAGTATATATAAAAGATACCATATACTCAGAACACAAGGAGACCATATTTTTAGTTTCAAAAAGATTGATTTAATATACAATTGCACACGAGAGGTAGGTTTTAAGAGATCTTTACAGATAATCTGTGCATAAAATAGAACAAAGTAGCAGGTAGGTTAACTTACAAGTCCTTGTTACAAGCATGCTGTGGTCCAGCTGATTGATGAGCACATGTTGAGGAGCAAGGCATCAGGGCTTCTGCAGTGAGTGGATCTGAGTTGCTTGCAGCTGAAGAGAATCTGAGTTGCTTGCAGTTGAAGAGAATCTGAGTTGCTTGCAGTTGAAGGGACTCTGACTCTTGGGAAACAGCTTGTCCTTTTATATCTTGCAAGCTGCAGGAGGATATGCCGTGTGGATCTTTGTCCTGGTTTCCTGGTTTCCACACGACCCTTGGGCATTTGCAAAGCATTGTGGTATCTTGGTCTCATGTCTGCACACGACCCCTGAGTCCTGGTCTCATGTCTTATGACATCACGAGACTTGCTGTCTGGATTTTGATGGCAAATGGTCTTTTGATGTCCTGCTCAGTCTCTGGGGCAGATACACATTACAAGCCCTTCCTTTCTGCACATGTCTGAAAGCTGATGGGAGGGGCAGGTATACCTTTGACAAGCAAATGTCCTGTTTATGCTTTTCCTCTGAGTTCTTTGTTTTCAATGGGGTATTCAGGTGCCCACCTTAGTCAATCTTTTGTTAGGTGGGAGGGCAGAGGAAGCTCTTTTGTGTTTGTTAAGTGTTTGTAATTAACTATCCCTGCTATCAGAAGTTCCTGGAAAAAGGGATGGGGAGAGAGGGGCTTGAAATGAAACTATTCTCTCTGCTGCAGTGTCAAATATATATTTTTAAAAGCTGCACAAATATATATCTGATCCAACACAACATCATGCTACACATTTAATTCTGATGATTGGCTTATACCATAACAGCCGTGCCAGCCACTTGCAGTGCATGGCCTCACCAGTCATTTCTTCTCTCTTTCAGCAACAAGTTGGCTATGTCTTGGGCATTGGACAGCTGCAATGGCTTCTAGGTCATTTTATTCACTGACTTTAGAGGTATACTTTTTGGTTGGGAGAAGGTCTAGAGAAGTTGGGAAGGCAAGATTGATGGGGGAAAAGCCTCGGTCTTGTCTTAGGTGTCATGAGCCCAACGGCTACAGACAAGGCATATCTCCCTGTCAGGGTTCTTACTTCTCCAGAAACAAGACTCATTTCATGCTATTGGGAACACCTCGTTTCTGACTCCAGATTTAGCTATACCTCCCTCACCTCCCCATGAGGGGGGCTTGGTGCACTCCTCGGGTTTACTGATAATGAGGTATCTCTCCAGATCCCATGAGGAGTGGATTCGTATTACTTTAGACCAAGGTGTCGAGACACTCATTCTGCAGGTTTCCAACCTGCAGGTCTTCCATTACATTTCAGATTGTTTCTTGGCATCTCCATACAAGCTACTGCCCTACTGTTGGGCAGTGCAGGCCACCTGACTTATGCTTTTTATTTAGGTTAGGTGGAGTCTATCCCCAGAGAGACTTGAGGGATCAGGAACTTACTCCATTTCCTTTGGGGTTCCAAAGCAGGGGGAGCTGATCTCCTTGCGCCTACATTTGGATGTCATAAGACAATGGAGTGTTCATGGTGCACTTTGCACTGTGGTATCTCTGCAGCTGGTGCTGGCTTCAGTCCAGTGGGACAGTTTCTAACACTTCTGCTTCTCCATGAAACGTACGTTGCTATTGCCATTTGATCTCCACTTACGGGGTTTTATGTGCTTTGCTATCCTTGGAGACCGTTGATGTTCAGGCCTTTCTGCATTTCTGAGGACATTTTTGTTTCTAGATCATGGTAGTAGTGGTGGCTTTCCTAGAGGTTTCATCCCAGAGGGCTCTTGGCTTCAGTCCTTGGGATTAGTATTCACTTTCACCAAGCGTCAGTTGTACCCGAGAGTTTCTGGGAGTGATCTTCAAAGTGCACTTTGAGATGACTTTCTTGCTATTGTTTTGCAGGTCAGCTTCCCACTCAAATTAGGATCTATTTTCCCTTCCGTGTCCCAGGGTTGGGGAATATGTTCTCGTGCTGGACTCAGTGGCCTCTATTTTGGGTCATTCTTCTATGACCCTGATGCCATCTCGGATCACTTTGGTGGCCCCTTCACCCTATTAATCTCTTTTTCTCTTGGAACCTCCAAGCCAGCCTCAGTCTACCCTGGTGTATTTCTTCAGCCTTCCACTGCAGTTCAGAAGGGATCTCTCTACTGTATCAGGGCTGGGAGAGGAGAGGATATCTGTGTTCACTCCCAAGTCAGGATCTTATTCTCTTCTGGGTTACAGGATCTGGGAGTATGTTACAGTGCTGGGCACAGTGGCTTCTATCTTGAATGTTCCACCAAGGCTAGGTCTCACTTCAAACCCTTCAGTGGTCCCTTCTCAGCTGGTCATCCCCGTTTCTTTTGGGTCCTCCAACCCAACCTCTGCCTTTCCTCTGATAATTCAGCAATGCTCTCTCTCTTTGCAGGCAGCTTTCTCAGCTGGTGTGCTGCTGCTCCGTGCCTACTGCTGAATGGTCAACTATGTGGACAGGGCTGGCATTTTGGCAAATTCCTTGTCTGACTTGGTTCAGGTAATGGGGAGGTAGTTGTTTTTGGCCAGCCACAGCCTGTCGTTTGCTGTGGTTGAGCCGCTGTTTGGCAGCTACAGCTTCCAACAGCAGATGGCTGAGAGCTCTTTCAGGCCCAGTAGTTTCTTGAGGGCTGCAAGAGGTTGGTGGCAGATGAAAGGACTGAGTCACAGCATCTGCCTAAGTAAGGTCCAAACATCCTTTTCAGTCAGGTCAGGCTCACTCTCGCTTTAAGACACCAGGTACTATTCTCCGGGTCAGCCTGTGTTTCTCGGTGATCCAGGTATACACTTATTAAAGGTTACGACGTTCCAGACTTTGTCCTGACCAGATCCTCTGGTTTTCTTCTGAAGAGGTGATAGTTCACACAGTCCCTTCTTTTCTTCCTAAAATGGTTTCTACTTTTCATCTCATCAGCCAGTGTTTTGTCCCGTTTGATGGGTGTTTGCCATCTCTGTTTTGTCACACTATCTGGAAGTGGCCACCGAGTTCTCTCAGTCAGTTCATTACTTTGTGCTTGGCTCAGAGGCTTATGGTTCCTGTGGTTTCCAAAGCCATGGGCCTGGGGTCTCTCACATCCACTTATTTCCTTCTGGGTCTCTCCCTTCTGGCCAGTTCCCGGCTGTCCATGCTGTCACACCTTCCTGGGCCATAGCCCGTCTCTTCTCCCTGGATTACATAAGTAGGGTGGCCTCATAGTCTTCTGGGCCTATTTTCTCTAGATTTTACCATTTGGACATGTCCGCTCTATTGGATGCATCTTTTCAAGTATTGGGACTATTCAAAGGGGCTTCTGGTTCCCACCGTACTGAAGGACTGCTTTGCTACATCCCACACATTTCTGGATTCATCTGCTGTTCATGATAAGAAACGAAAAATTTTGTCTTACCTGATAATTTTGTTTTCTTTAGTCGCAGCAGATGAATCCAGAGGCCCACCCTTGTTTCTTCTGCAGGTTTGTTCTAGTTGGTTAACTAGGTTTGACCTGATTGCAGTGTTTTTCCATTTGACTTGACTGTTGGGATCAATTTGCGAGTTTGCAGTTCTGGGTTTCTCACTTTCCCTCTGGTGATGGAGAAATGTTATAAATTATGTTCTGCTTTGTTATGAGAAATACTGACTGACCAGGGAGCTTCCTGTCCTATAAGGCACTTCAGTTCAGTGCTCTCTATCTTCACCTAATGTTAGATGGACACCACCCACATGTCTCTGGATTCATCTGCTGCAACTAAAGGAAAGAAAATTATCAGGTAAAACATGATTTTTTGATATTCTCCTGAAATACACCCATAAGTTTCTGTTTCTGTACATATAGGAGAGGCATTACTGGAGGTGGGATTAGCATTTATGTACCTACTTTGGCATTTTCCAAAAGTATGGACATAAGTTTACATGGAGAAAAGTACTCATATAAACAGCAGGTACAAATTTGTGCACATACTTTTCCTGAGTCCATTTTCAAAGGGAGAATCTTTCCCTTTGAAAAATGGCATAAAGTCTAAAGCTAAATACTGTCTGCAGATTTTACATATATGCACACAGTCTGAAGGTACCACCTTCTTGGCTAGCTCTCAGGAGCACTCCTATAAACCGTTTGGTTTTTTTTTTGCTCATTCTGTTTGGAACTTGAAGAAAGTGTTAACTCCCCAAAGTTAGTCAAGACATGTTAGTTAGTCCAATAAACAGACATTTTTTAAAATATGTTTTAACCTTTATTTCCATACTTGCAAATTAACTTACTGCCATTGTTCTCAGAGAGCAGAATGATGACTAAAATTGGAAAATAAATGAAAAAGCAATTTTAGTTATTTAGAAGATAAATCATTTTTAAATGTTTATAAAATAAATTCATAAGACTACTATGTTTGCCTTTTTTACAGGCTAATGAAAACTCATCCAGTTGTAGCCATGCTTAAATCTAGAAATACTGGACTTTCTCTGGATAATTTGTTTTTCTTAAGACCTGATACCAAGGACATGTAAGTTTCCCTGAATGAGTACATCTTCTTTCTGTGGCAGATAAATATTAGTTCGATACCACAAGTTGAAGTGAAATAATTTAGCATTAACTAGGGATTAAAGAAAATAGTATTTAGTGCATGCTTGTCTAACCTTTTACTATTGGGGACCACATTTTTTAACATTTGGAGGGCCAAAACACCACCGTTATATTTTGCCACGTTTCGTCAAATAGTGGCAAAATACAACAGTGCATCGTCCCCTATCCAGCCTTCACCCAGTCTCTCTCACTCATGTAACAACCTCCCTCTCCACCTAGTTTCTTTTCCCTCACCTGGCTTCAGCTGCAGAAGAAACAGCGGGATTCCTGCTTTCCCCACCATGACTTGGCTTTATGCAAGCTTGAGCCACGTAGTGCTAGAAGTTCAGGTTCATCTCACGGGTCTTGAAACCGCAAGATCAACCCGAACATCTGGCACTGCTTGGCTCACGCTTACAGAGAGCCAAGTTGCGGCGGGGAAGCAGGAATCCCACTGTAAGCACCACAAGAACTGCCAAGCTTCCAAGTGCCAGAAAAAAAGCACTGGTTCCTGGGTTCTTGCCTGCTGGCCATATGTTGGAGAAGCCTGATTTAGTGGATTCAATCATAATTAACTAAGGGGCCTTTCCTTTTCATCACTAAAAGATCAGTCCAGACTTGTGGGTTATGCCTATCTGTTAGTGGGTGGAGATGTAGAGCTTAATTGAACTGTGCCTTATAGTGTCATGTGCATCCAGGCAAATAGCTGCTTTGTGTTCATCTCTGAGCTGATCCTGTGTTGGTCTCCTGACTTTTTCTTTTTTTGAGGGTTTCTGTGGAGTTGAGAGGTTTGTCAGCTGGGAAAAGCTTCTAAGGGTCTAAACTTTGTGGTGCCAAGTCCCTCCCCTTTCCTCCCACCACTGCTTCCTCCTTGGTATTTGTTCTCCTGCCTCCTTGTAAAAATAAATAAAAATAAAATAGAGTTGGTAAACTTTCTGCCTTGTTTGGGGAACAGCCTTCTTGCAGTTGTAGGTGCTCTTGAGTCACTTAAATCAGCAGACTGTTTTCAACAAGAGTAGTAAATACTGCTGAATAATTGTTTTAATGGTGGTAGACTTGGTAAAACACTGCTACTGGTATGGGAGCAGGAGAACAGCGTCAAGTTTATGTTTAATGTGCTCTTGCCCTGCAGAGAACTTAGATCTGTGCAGCTCAGATCCGTTACTGGGTCTCAGCTCATAGGTAGCTAAATGTCACATACCCATGGTTTTTGGCAGGCAGGGTCGTGCCAGTTTTGGACGCAGCAGTTATAGCAGCCATTTTAGAACCAGACTTGCAAACTTCTATCACACAGCTAGTGATTGAGCCAACTCCCTTCAGCTTCTTCTCACAACATTTGTGGTGTTGTAGAGTTGGTGCAAGCTAGAGGCTGACTGAATTTTGGTTTTGGCCAGATTCAGTACTGAAACTAACCCAAAATCTGGGTTCGGGTTTTGGCCGAAAATGTGCATTTTTGACTGAAACCAAGCCTCTCTCCCCCATCCTGTGATCGATCTCCTTCTCTCTGTAGGGGTATATTGAGGAGGACAACTCCTATTATATATCCAGAGGTACTTAGCTGAGAGAACACTACTAAATAACAATTATTCTGGGCTCGTGTCTAGGGGAAGCCTACCTCTTTGTCTCTATGGTTAGCTAGCTGTGCTGGAAAAAGGAACAATGCCACAGATGGAATATATTATGATTTATTAGGTATAAAAATAATAGTTATCTATAGCAAATGCAAAGCAAGATTGCAAAACTAGATTAGTCACCAAAATGTATTTAATGCTATATGATTATCTAAACAGACTAACTAAATGAATGATCACAATACTGATATTTTAATGATTATTATGAGAACTTACACCACACTTCTTATACAAAATACACAGTTAGCAGCTAAAGTCACAGATCTTAAGTCATGACATAAAACCAATCTGTCTCAGACAAAAAGTCAAGAACTAACTATCCCCTAACAGATAGGTAGTAAACCCTGTTATCTCACCTTGCCGTCTGTTGTGGCAGACTTCCAATAGTAAAGAAGTGGATTCCTCCTTGGAGACTCAAGCTGAAGCCTCAGCAAGTCTCTCAGTCCAGGAATAAAGTCCAAGGTCTGTATTCTGGATACAGATGGCACAGTCTTTAGGTAAGGCCATATATTGTAGCTGAGCTAACCTTGTTAGTTTATTACAAGGTCTGCACTGGTGTTTTAGGAAATCAGACTGTCGCGCTCTCGCTCTCTCTCTCTCAGAGCCTTCTATCCTGCAGACCTGTCTTCATTTTTCTGTTTTCCTTCTTCAGTCCAACATTGGCATCCATGGGTCAGATGATACCTGTGGACCAATCACAGACTGTGTAATAATGTCCATCCATCTTCATGGTCATGAAGAGAGGCCTTTGTTATAGCAAAGAAAGTGTTATTGATGGCATGCAAACCTCCCTGTCGGATCCCATACTCCTGGAGCCATCTATGTCTCTCTCCTCCATTCTTCCCATGAGATAACTGGGCTAGTTTGCAACAAATATGTCCTTGGATGAAGTCATCATGGTATGCTCAGCAGTAATTTTCCTTTTGTAGAAAAGCTGGTTTCTGATGAATACAGATGTATGCAGGCCATAGGCAGAAGTATCCATATTGTTATAACAGAATGGTTCGGCTTGTATAGGCCAAGACCAGCAAAGGTGAGATTGCAGGTAAATACTCTTACATCTCCCATCCCCCTTTTCCCGCCCAACCACCTGTAGGCCCTCTTCTGGACTATCTTAGTGAAGCCCTGATGGTCTAGTGGCCTCTTTGAGGGCAGGAACGGATCCCACTCATTCCTGGCCCATGCACTGCTTCAGTTCAAATCGCTGCAGAGACTTCCTGTGGCAGCCTCGCGAGACTTCTGTGAGAAGTCCCGGCAGCCATTGTCCGACTAGAACCAGCACGGGCAGAGGACTCGCCATTTGGACTGGAGCAGCACAAGTTATTATTTGGGGAGGACCTTGAAAAGTTAGTCAAGGACCTTGGAGATTCTAAGAATCGGCATCTTCCACAAAACAGACCTAAACAATATTTTAGATTGAGTCTCATTTCAGAGATGCAAGAAGGTATAGGCCAGGCAAATCAAATTCTTCCGTCCTGAAACTCGTGTTCATCTGTTTCAAACTTCCTTTTGTATAGTCAAAAGTAACTCTTCATGAAATCCAAGACCCTCTACCTCCATTCAGTCTTCACAGTAGGGTCCAGGTCCACTCCTTGCCCATGCTAATTGAGGACGTTTTTCCCAGTCCCATGAGGAGTGGACCAAGATAACATCAGACCAGTGGGTATTAGAAATCATAAGGGAAGGTTACAAACTGAAATTCTTTCATCTTATTGCAGATCTTTTTTCTTGGAGTCTCCATGTAAAGCCTCTGCAAAATATCAGGTAGTGCGGTCCACTTTGTAGTCCCTCCTCCAGTTTGGAGCAGTTCAACCCAATTCCTATCAAGGAATGGGGCACGTGAAGATGTTCCATTTATTTTGTGGTTCCCAAAAAGAGAGGATCATTTTGTTCTGTTCTAGATCTTAAATGAGTAAATAAGTCCAAGTCCTGAAATTCAACACTTGGCTCAGTAAAAGCTTCTGTTCAATCTGGAGAATACCTAACCTTCTTGGATATCAGAGGCTTACTTTCACATACCAATTTGGCCTCTGCACAGAAGATTTCTCTGGTTTGCAGTTTTGGGAGAATGTTATCCATTTATGGGCATGCCATTTGGCATCTCTATAGCTCTCAGAATCTTTTCCAAAGTAATGGTAGTGGTGGCTGCATTTCTCGAAGGAATATCTCTGGAATATATGGGAGTCAGGCTTGACACAAAGGAAGGGAAAACCTTTCTCTCTTCGTCTCATCAGTTAAAATTTTGAGATCAAGTACTCTGTCTTCTTTTTCTGCAGAGTGCCAGAGCAGGAGATTATGTTCAAGTCTTAGAAACAATGGAAGCTACCCTGGATGTTCTTCCATGGGCAAGATTTCACATGAGGCCCCTTCAATTCTCTCTGTTCAGTCATTGATATTCTTTTCGGAGAATTACAAAGTTTCTCTTCTTTTGACTTTTCAAGCAAAAAGCAGCTTGCGTTGGTGGCTTCATCCCACAAATCTTCAGGTGAGTCTACCTCTGGAATCTCCAGATTGGTTGGTTGTCACCAACTAAGCTAGGGCAGAGAGAAAGAGGTCCAAACTGTAGATAAAACACTAGATGATGTCTGTGACAAAAAAGGGGAACCGGCATTGCTAGATTTTATCAGTGGGCTAGCAAGACTAATAGACAGAGGCAGGGAAGAATGCAAATTTAGATACAAAGAAAGAGGCCAGGTGCCGAATGTCAGCCTGTTATGTTGGGGAGCTCAATCTGGCCTTAATACCTTTGCACCACTTGTCGGTTGCACAAACCAGGCACGGCCTTCAGCCACTTGGTTTCATCTTGGTCTCCGCCTTTCAAAATGGCGTCTGCGGAGAGGTGGTGAAAGCCTCACTCACCTAAATCATTTGATACATATAGAGAGGAATTACATAAGTAGAACTCTTATACCAAGAAGGCCAAGAAGGATTACTTTTCAAAGACTATTTCCTTCTCTTCAAATCCTTCTAAGGAACTCTTTTAAATTATTAATCAACTTACCCTCCTCATACAGATCCAGCATCTACTTTACCATCTGCTGAAAATCTGGCCTCTTTCATTGAATCTAAGATTCTCAATTTACATTCTTCCCTGCCCCGTCTAGTAGTCTTGCTATCCCCCTGATAAAATCCAGTGATGCTTGTTCTTCTTTGTCACAGACATCATCTAAAGTCTTATCTACAGTTTGGACCGCTTTCTCTCTGCTCTCCCTTGTAGAGCTTTTGAAGGCATTGCCATCTATGCACTTTGCCATCTCACTGTTAGATAATGTTCTTTCTTCTTGGCTCAAGAGTAACTTGTAGGACTTTCTTCCCTTAGCACTTAACTTAATCTGTATGAGCCTTAATGTTGAATCAGTTCCTTGTATTTGGAAGCAAGCTGCAGTACGTCCTTACTGAAAAAGCCTTCCTTAGATAGTACCTTGGCCTCCAACTATCATCCAATTTCCAATCTTTGCTTTCTATTATTGAGATTGTAGTTTATTCGCAACTGCTTTCTTTGGTCAAGAAAACAAATGTGCTCCACCCATGCCAAGCTGGTTTCTGCAGCCATCATAATATGGAGACTGTTATCACCGCAGTTTTGAGCAACATACACTCAATATTGGACGGGAGAAATTGTTTTTGCGATCTCATTTGATTTGTCAGCAGTGTTTGACCTGGTAGATCACACTTTCTTACGTCTCCGACTAAGCACTATTGGTCTTGCAGATACAGTCTATCACTGGTTTTCTTCTTTTCTATCTAATTGTAGTTTTACAGTCCACACTGTGTCTGATGTATCTACTCCTCATTCCCTTCCCTGTGGAAAAGGGACATTCAGCATTGCCACCTGCATTGCGGAAACCCTGGGAAGAGGAACATTCTCCAGATAAAGTGCACTATCCAAAGCGTCTTCCCTAGGGGCATCATAAAGTCGTTCATAATATTGTTTAAAAATAGCAGTAATCTCTTTATCAGATGATGTCAGCCTACCCACCCCCCCCTCCCCCCCCCCGTCGCCGATTATTTGTAAGATCCTGTATGACACTGTTCGTGTTTTAATTAAATGAGCAAGCATTTTTCCACATTTATTCCCATGCAAATATAATTTATATTTATAGTAGGCCAACAGTTTCACAGCCCTCTGATGAAGTAACGAGTTAAGTGCAATTTGTGATGACAACAAGGCCTCCCATAATACTGGATCTCTTTGAGTGCCCAATGTTATTCTATCTTTAATAATCTGTTTCTCTAAGCGTAAAATTTCTTTCTCCGAGGACAAGCAGGCTGCTTGTTCTCACATGTGGGTGACGTTCAACGGCAGCCCCAGGATCGGAATCTTCCTAGCAACAAAGCTTGCTAGAGCCCTCGCGCGCACTGCGCATGTGCGACCATCTTCCCGCCCGTAGCGCGAACGTGCCTCAGTCTCTTTTTTTCCGCGGTTCAGGGTGGCTGTTTTCGGCTGTTCTGCGCCCCACAGAGAGAGCCTTCACGCCGTTTTTGCGGTTTTTGTTTCGCCTCTTTCGTTGTATTCGAGCGGATCACTCGTGTTTCTTCGTTAAAAAAAAACCTGTTAACTTTTTCCTTTATTTCTTAGTTTATCCCTGTAAGTTTCCTTTCGTTGTTGCGAGCGGCCATTTTGGCCGCTCATGCGGGTTTTTCCCTTTTTGTGTCCTTCTTTTGGCACCATTGCGGATTTTGACTTTGCCGCTGCGATTTTTCCGTCCATGACCTCGAAGATCGCCAGCGGCTTCAAGAAGTGCATGCGGTGCAGCCAGGCAATCTCAGCCACTTATCCACACGCTTCGTGTCTTCAGTGTCTTGGGGCTGGTCATTGCCCCGAGGCGTGTATTCTGTGTCTTTGCCTAAAAAAGCGGGCACAAGCATCGAGATTGGCCCAGTGGGAGCGCCTGTTCTGAGCCGTGCCCGGTCCTTCGGCGTCGACATTGGTAGCGGTACCGAGACCGTCAGAAACGGTATCAATGTCGGCACCGGAAACTGCATCAACATCAGGAGTGCAGGTAATGGCTGTCCAGAGACCATCCTACGCTGGCAGCAGTGAGCCATCGAGTGGGTCTCCACCTGCCTCGAGGACTCCTGCGGTACAGGCCCCCTGGGACCGACCTCTTTCGGACCCGGCCCCGAGGAGGTGTGTGGATTCCACGTCTTCGTCGGTACCGGGAGGTACCGGTGACGTGCTTTGTGCGAAAGCAAAGAAGCATCGTCATCGGTCATCTTCCCGTCATGGTACCGAGAGCTCTGGGACGCCGAAGGATTCAGCACCCATGAAGCGTCGACGCCGGGAGGACCGCTCACCCTCCATACAAGAGGTGTCAATGTGCTCTTCTCTGGACAGCCTGGTACCGCCTTCGCGCCCCAGGTAGATTCAGACTTCGTCGCCTGTACCGACCCCCACAGCCTTGCTCGACAGACTCCTTAGACGAGCGCCTCCGAGCCATCCTTCCAGGGATCCTGGAAGGCCTGCTGCGACCATCTGTTCCGGTACTGGTGGTGCTTGCGCTGTCGGTACCGTTGAGAGATGCGGCGGTTGGCTCCCCACCCATGGTGCGGACTGCGACGCCGGTGCCGCTTGCGGCATCAGCTGCCACCTAAGTTGACTCCCCGTCGACGTCGCCGGCGGTGCGGTAGTCTTCTTCTCGACATCACCATCGAGGACATGGTTCCTCGGCGTCGAGATGGGCCCGGCTTCGGACTGAAGTCAGAGAACTCGTGTCCGATACCGAAGGGGAGGCCTCGTGGGAAGCAGAGGAAGAGCCAAGATATTTCTCTGATGAGGAGTCTTGTGATCTTCCCTCTGATCCTACTCCTTCGCCAGAGAGAAAGGTTTCTTCCCCTGAGTCTCTTTCTCTTCCTTTGTCCGGGAAATGTCTACGGCCATTTCCTTCCCTGTGGTTACTGAGGATGAGCTCAGGGCCGAGATGTTCGAGGTCCTGGACTATCCTTCGCCACCTAAGGAATCGTTCACTGTTCCTCTGCATAATGTCCTGAAACAGACATTGCTGACGAACTGGGCGAAGACATTATCTAATCCCTCCATTCCCAAGAAGATTGAGTCCCAGTATAGGATCCATGGGGACCCAGAGTTGATGAAGACCCAGTTGCTTCATGACTTTGGCATTGTGGATTCTGCTCTCAAGAGAGCCAAGAGTTCTCGGAATTATGCCTCGGCGCTCCCGGGGCGGGAGTCTAGAACTCTATGCTCGTGTCCAAGATTCAGTTGTACCAGCTCTACACGAGCATCCACTTGCGGAACAATGTGTGGCAGTTGGCGGACTTGGTCGATAAGCTCCCGTCAGAGCAGGCCAAGCCTTTTCAGGAGGTGGTCAGGCAGCTGAAGGCGTGTCGCAAATTCCTGTCCAGGGGTGCTTATGACACTTTTGATGTTGCGTCCAGGGCCGCTGCTCAAGGGATAGTGATGCGCAGACTCTCATGGCTGCGTGCCTCTGACCTGGAAAATCGAGTCCAGCAGCGGATTGCGGATGCTTCTTGCCGGGAGGATAATATTTTTGGTGAGAAGGTCGAACAGGTGGTCGAGCAGCTCCACCAATGGGACACCGCTTTCGACAAACTCTCCCACCGGGCGCCTTCAGCATCTACCTCATCAGGTAGACGTTTTTATGGGGGAAGGAGGAATGCTCCCTATGCTTCTAATAGGCGTAGGTACAATCCACCTTCCCGACAGCCTGCCCAGGCTAAGCCCCGGCGCGCTCGTTCACGTCAACAGTGTGCGCCTCAACAGGCCCATCCAGCTCCCTAGCAAAAGCAAGGGACGGGCTTTTGACTGGCTCCAGGCGAGCCTAGCCGCTATAAAAGTGTCCATGCTGGACCTACTGGTCGAGGGAAGGTTTAATTTTTTTCACCAACGGTGGCCTATTGTAACCTTGTTCTTCAAATAGTCTGGCTAGGATACTCCCTCAATTTGATGTCAACACCTCCAAATTGCCCACCGGAGCTCAGTCCTTCAGCTTCCAGCACAGGCAGGTACTTGCAAAGGAACTCTCCGTCCTTCTATGCGCCAATGTGGTCGAGCCCGTGCCACCGGGGCAGGAAGGGCTGGGATTCTATTCCAGGTACTTTCTTGTGCAAAAGAAAACAGGGGGGATGCATCCCATCCTAGACCTAAGGGCCCTGAACAAATATCTGGTCCGAGAAAAGTTCAGGATGCTTTCCCTGGGCACCCTTCTTCCCATGATTCAGGAAAATGATTGGCTATGCTCTCTGGACTTGAAGGATGCTTATACTCACATCCCGATACTACCAGCTCACAGGCAGTATCTTCGATTCCGTCTGGGGACACGGCAGTTTCAGTATTGTTTGCTACCCTTTGGTCTCGCCTCTGCGCCCAGGGTGTTTACAAAATGCTTGGCGGTTGTAGCGGCGTCACTGCGCAGATTGGGAGTGCATGTGTTCCCTTATCTCAACGATTGGCTGGTGAAGACCACCTCGCAGGCAGGAGCTCTACAGTCTATACAGATGACTATTCAACTCCTGGAGCTACTGGGGTTTGTGATAAATTATCCAAAGTCCCACGTAATCCCAGTTCAGAGACTAGAATTCATAGGAGCTCTGCTGGACTCCCAGACTGCTCATGCCTACCTCCCCGAGGCGAGGGCAGACAACCTTCTGTCTCTTGTTTCCTGGGTCCGAGCGTCTCAGCAGATCACAGCTCGGCAGATGTTGAGATTGCTCGGCCACATGGCTTCCACAGTCCATGTGACTCCCATGGCTCGTCTTCACATGAGATCAGCTCAATGGACCCTAGCTTCCCAGTGGTTTCAAGCTGCCAGGGATCTAGAGGACGCGATCCAGCTGTCCACGGGGTTTCTCCAATCCCTACATTGGTGGACAATTCGATCTAATTTGACCTTGGGACATCCCTTTCAAATTCCTCAGCCACAAAAAGTGCTGACAACGGATGCGTCTCTCCTCAGGTGGGGAGCCCATGTCGATGGGCTTCACACTCAAGGACGTTGGTCCCTCCAGGAAACCGGTTTTCAGATCAATCTCCTGGAGTTGCGAGCGGTCTAGAACGCTCTAAAGGCTTTCAGAGATCAGCTGTCCAATCAAATTATTCAAATTCAGACAGACAATCAGGTTGCCATGTATTACATCAACAAACGGGGGCACCGGATCTCGTCCCCTGTGTCAGGAGATCGTCCAGATGTGGCTTTGGGTTCACTGTCACGGCATGCTTCTCCAAGCCACGTATCTGGCAGTCGTAAACAACAGTCTGGCCGACAGGTTGAGCAGGATAATGCAACCTCACGAGGGGTCCCTCAACTCGAGGGTGGTACGTCAGATCTTCCAAGCGTGGGGCACCCCCTTGATAGATCTCTTTGCTATTCAGACCAATCACAAGGTCCCTCAGTTCTGTTCCAGACTTCAGGCCCACGACAGACTAGCGTCAGATACCTTTCTCCTTTATTGGGGGAAGGGCCTCCTGTATGCGTATCCTCCCATACCCTTGGTGGGGAAGACTTTGCTGAAACTCAAGCAGGATCGCGGGACCATGATTCTGATCGCGCCCTTCTGGCTGCGTCAGATTTGGTTCCCACTTCTTCTGGAGTTGTCTTCCGAGGAACCGTGGAGATTGGCGTGTTTTCCAACCCTCATTACTCAGAACGAGGGGGCGCTTCTGCATCCCAACCTCCAGTCCCTGGCCCTCACGGCCTGGATGTTGAGAGCGTAGACTTTGCCTCCTTGGGTCTGTCGGAGGGTGTCTCCCAAGTCCTGCTTGCTTCCAGGAAAGATTCCACTAAAAGGAGTTACTCTTTTAAATGGAAGAGGTTTGTCGTCTGGTGTGACAGCAAGGCCCTAGACCCTCGCTCTTGTCCTACACAGACCCTGCTTGAATACCTTTTGCACTTGTCTGAGTCTGGTCTTAATACCAACTCCGTAAGACTTCATCTTAGTGCAATTAGTGCTTATCATTATCGTGTAGAAGGTAAGCCTATCTCTGGACAGCCTTTAGTTGTTCGCTTCATGAGAGGTTTGCTTTTGTCAAAGCCCCCTGTCAAACCTGTGTCATGGGATCTCAATGTTGTTCTCACCCAGTTGATGAAACCTTCTTTTGAGCCACTGGATTCCTGCCATCTGACGTACTTGACCTGGAAGGTCATTTTCTTGGTGGCTGTTACTTCAGCTCGTAGAGTCAGTGAGCTCCAAGCCTTGGTAGCTCATGCTCCATATACTAAATTTCATCATAACAGAGTAGTCCTCCGCACTCACCCTAAGTTCTTGCCCAAGGTGGTGTCGGAGTTCCATCTGAACCAGTCAGTTGTCTTGCCAACATTCTTTCCCCGCCCTGCTGAACGTCAGTTGCACACATTGGACTGCAAGCGAGCATTGGCCTTCTATCTGGAGCGGACAAGCCCATTCAGACAATCTGCCCAAATGTTTGTTTCTTTTGATTCCAACAGAAGGGGAGTAGCTGTCGGGAAACGCACCATTTCAAATTGGCTAGCAGATTGCATATCCTTCACTTACGACCAAGCTGGGCTGACTCTTGAGGGTCATGTCATGGCTCATAGTGTTAGAGCCATGGCGGCGTCAATGGCCCACTTGAAGTCAGCCACTATTGAAGAGATTTGCAAGGCTGCGACGTGGTCATCTGTCCACACATTCACATTTCATTACTGTCTTCAGCACGATACCTGACGCGACAGTCGGTTTGGGCAGTCGGTGCTGCAGAATCTGTTTGGGGTCTAGAATCCAACTCCACCCCCCCAGGCCCATTTTTGTTCTGTTCCAGGCTGCACTCTCAGTTAGATGTTATTTTTCAGGTCAATCTATGTTAGGCCCAATTGACCTTTTTTCTTGTTTTGAGTGAGCCTGAGGGCTAGGGATACCCACGTGTGAGTACAAGCAGCCTGCTTGTCCTCGGAGAAAACGAAGTTACTTACCTGTAGCAGATATTCTCCGAGGACAGCAGGTTGATTGTTCTCACCAACCTGTCCACCTCCCCTTTGGAGCTGTGTCTTCCCTTGTCTTTGCTTGTAATTTGACTGAGGCACGTTCGCGCTACGGGCAGGAAGACGGCTGCGCATGTGCGATGCGCGCGAGGGCTCTAACAAGCATTGTTGCTAGGAAGATTCCGATCCTGGGGCTGCCGTCAGATGTCACCCACATTTGAGAACAATCAGCCTGCTGTCCTCGGAGAATACCTGCTACAGGTAACTAACTTCGCTTTATCTCGCATAGCTTTCCGTTGCGCCACGTATGCGATGATCTCCCCTTGGAGAACCGCCTTGGCTGCATCCCCAGTAGAGAACCGATTGTGCCACTTGGGTGGCATTATTTTGTGCATATTTTTGCCACTTATCAATCAAAAAGGAATGAAATGCAGGATCCCAGTACAAATCCAAAGGGAAACACCACCGCCTCCCACCTGCGCTCTCAGTGGGTAACTAAAATGTCACCCAAATAATGGCATGGTCCGAAACCCCATAGAGACCAATTTCAGATGTAAGTAATCGGTTAAAGAATGATCAGGATACCAAAAGGTAATCAAAACATTTGCCACCACAAACCGTCCCACTGGTCCTGAAATAACGTTTTGTATCTGTATATCTAAAGATTTCTTTAAAAGAATGAAAACTCCAGCCTTCCGCTCAGAGCTTTGAGACTCTACCAAATAACCCACCCACCACTTTTTGAATTTGAGACATTCCAAAGAGGACAAATGACTTTTCTGTAAAAATGCTATGTCTATGTTGTGGCGGCGATGAAGAGATGCAAAATCTTTTGTCCCTTGATAGAAATAACTCCCCCTACATTCCAAGATGCTATTTTAAAAGGACTCATTCAGAGCCCAGCACACTTGGGGACAAAATTTGTGAAAAATATACTTCTCTCTGAGACATCCCCCCCAGTCCCAGGCCATCCCAGTTCCCTGCCAAATAGAACCTCGGAACTCCCCCCAGGAAGGAAATGAAGAAGGAAAAAAAAACCCCTAACAATCCTCCCCCCCTCCTGCTTCCCTTCCCCATACCCATCCCTAGTATTCTAAATCTCCCAACCACCTCTTCGGTGGAGGAAAATCAGGAACTCCAGATCCCACTGTTTATCAAACTAGATTGCAACTTCTCCTCCTGCAAAAGGAACAAACTATTACCCTTATCAGTTAACATGACCACCCAAAATTGTGTAGTAACCACTTGCAGTCGACCCAGGGGTACACAAATACATTCAATTAGGCAACTAGTCCCTTACATGATCCCATAATCCCCAGGCTACTGTAACAGATTGTGAAGAGCTACCTTCTGTATTATAAACAATAACATCATGTAATAAGAGGCAACTCTTCCAACTATAGCTATGTATATTATGTAAAAAGAAATGGCTTAGATAGGATTGTCTTCATAGTTCCTTCCGCTTCCACCCTTCAAAGCTACAAGTTACCGTTTCTCATATAAGTGGACGCAACACAGCAAGGCATCCGGGTCTAAAAGACCCTAAATCTTACAAACCCATAATTAGTCACAGATCTTTCTTCTTGTCCTTGACGCCAGAGTCTAATTGCCAATATCAATTCCAAAAACCTATGCTGTCCAGACCTCTCAGGTTTTACCCACAAAGGGTGTACCCAATTGGTTCCTAAGTACATTTTGCAACTCAGCTTGAGGTCAAAGACTGCAGCCCAGCTACAAACTGCGAGGCTGCAGATACTGCATCAAAAACGTGATGAACCATTGTAAAAGATCCTTAGTTTAGCCGGGTAAGCCAAATTAAAGCGAATATGGCTCTTCACTAACTCTGTATACGTAGGGGAAAAGCTTTCCTAGCAGAGGAGACCTCCGTCGAGTAATCCTGAAAACATAAGATGGCATGATCCTTATATTTCAATTGTTTGCCCCCACAGATCGCTTTTAAGATTTCCATTTTATGCACATAATTTAAAAGTCGAAATATCACCACTCTTGGCCGGTTAGAAGCTTTGCGTCGTGGTCCCATCCTGTGTGCTCACTCAATAAGCAGAGGCCAGTTCTACCTGGCAATGAAAGAGAGTCCGCCAGCCATTTTTCCAAAAAGGAGCGGAGGTCAACCTCCAGAAGAGACTCCGGTAGCCCAACCAGCAGAGATTATTCCGCCGCTAGCGGTTTTCCAGCTAATCCACCTTAGCCTTCAGATTGAGATAGCAGGACTCCAACTGCGGCTGACGGTTCTCCAATGCCCTCGCCGACTCCTCTGCTGCACTCACTCTCCGTTGTAATAGTTGTACATCTTTAGTAAGGCTAGATCATTTATAAATATGTTAAAAAGCAGCGGTCCCAGCACAGACTGCCCTTCTCCATTGAGAATACTGACCATGTAACCCTACTCTCTGTTTTCTAACTTTTAACCAGTTTTTAATCCACAGTAGAACACTACCTCCTATCCCATGACACTCCAATTTTCTCTGGAATCTTTCATGAGGTACTTTGTCAAATGTCTTTTGAAAATCCAGATACACAATATTGATCAGCTTACCTTTATCCACATGTTTGTTTACCCCTTCAAAGAAATGTAATAGATTAGTGAGGCAAGATTTCCCTTTACTAAATCCATTTTGGCTTTGTCTCATTAATTCATGCTTTTGAATATGCTCTGTAATTTAGTTCTTTCTAGTAGTTTCTACCATTTAGCCCGGAACTGATGTCAGACTTATCTGCCTATAATTTCCTGGATCAACTCTGGAACCTTTTTAAAAAATTGGCGTTACATTGTCCACCCTCCAATCTTCTGGTAGCTTGCCTTATTTTAAAGAAAAAATTACATATTACTAACAAAAATTCTGCAAGTTCGTTTTTCAATTCTACCAGTACTCTGGGATGAATACCATCCAGGCCAGGTGATTTGCTACCCTTCAGTTTGTCAGATTGCACCATGACAGCCTCCAGGTTTATAGAGATTTCATTCTGTTTCTCTGACTCGTCAGCTTTGAATACCATTTTTGGCACCGGTATTTCTCCCAAATCTTCCTTTGTGAAGACTGAAGCAAAGAATTCATTTACTCTCTCTGCTATGGCTTTGTCTTCCAGGGGTGCCCTTTTTACCCCTCAGTCATCTAGGTTTCCAACTGATTCTTTTGCCTGCTTCTTGCTTTTAATATTCCTAAAAAAATGTTTTTTACTATGTGTTTTTGCCTCCAATGCAATCTTATTTTTCAAAGTCCCTCTTTGCCTTCCTTATCAGTGCTTTGCATTTGACTTGCCATTCCTTATGCTGTTTGTTATTGTTTTTCAGTCGGACCCTTCTTCCATTTTCTGAAGTATTTTCTTTTAGCTCTAATAGCTTACTTCACCTCACTTTTTAACCGTGTTGGCTGTCGTTTGATCTTCCTTACTCCTTTTTTAATACACGGAATATATTTGGCCTGAGCATGGCATTTTTGAACAGCATCCATGCCTGATATAAATTTATGACCTTCGCAGTTGATCCTTTAAGTTTTTTTTTTCACTGTTCTTCTCATTTTATCATAGTCTGTTTTTTGAAAGTTAAATGCTAACATATTGGATTTCCTGTGTATACTTACTCCAAAGCCAATATCAAACTGATCATATTATGATCACTGTTATCAAGCAGCGCTCTCACCATTACATTCTGCACCAGATTGTGTTCTTCACTAAGGACTAGGAGTTTTTCTCCTCTTTTTGGCTGCTTTATCAGATGCTTCATAAAGTAGTCATTGATTTCATCAAGGAATTTTACCTTCCTAGCATGCTCTTATGTTACATTTACCCAGTCAATATTAGGGTAATGGAGGTAATTAGGGATACAGTTATGAAGAACATAAGAACATGAGAACATAAGAGTAGCCATACTGGGTCAGACCAGTGGTCCATCTAGCCCAGTATTCTGTTTTCCAAACAGTGTCCAAGACAGGTCACGCAAGTACCTGTCAGAAACCCAAACCGTGGCAACACTCCATACTACAAATCCCAGGGCAAGCAGTTGCTTCCCAAGTCTGTCTCTATAGAAGACTGTGGAGGTAGTGGTGCGATAAAAAAAAATAAATGGCACAATATGTGAATGGCACCTGTTAGCTTAATTTTATTTTGTCATTCATGTTCTCTATGTAATACCACTTGTATCTCTCATTCTGGAATGGTGATTGCCATGACGGAACAATGTAAGCCACACACTGAGCCTGCAAATAGGTGGGAAAATATGGGATACAAATGCAACAAATAAATAAATAAATATTGTTTATTCCATTTGTAATTAGTGCTGCTGTTAAAACTGTTTTCCCTGAAATTTTTATGTACAATTTTCCACCAATAAAGAGATTTAAACTTAAAAAGCACACTTGAGGAGTAGGACAGGGGGGTGGCAGGATCGCCGGAGTTTTAGGCCGGTGTCAGCCTGAGTGGTCCGGCTGGTCTCAGCTTGGTGGCCTTGTGGTTGGGCATACCTGCAGATGGTACTGCAAGAACTGTGGGAGTTGGCAGCTGAGAATAGCTGCCGGTTCCCTAAGCCCCTCCTGTGACAGACCATTTGCAGCACTGGAAACTGTCCGGAGGGAATCAGGGTGGAAGGGTACCCAGACCTGCAGTCCCAATGTATTTGGCAGGAACATCGGACATTTTCCCTAGCACAGATTGTTCTTCTGTTGCAGCATTTCTGCAGCAGGAGCTTGTACAGTCTCCAATGAGGCTTGGAGGGGCAGGGGGCATTTTC
This sequence comes from Microcaecilia unicolor, assembly GCF_901765095.1. Classification (NCBI taxonomy): domain Eukaryota; kingdom Metazoa; phylum Chordata; class Amphibia; order Gymnophiona; family Siphonopidae; genus Microcaecilia; species Microcaecilia unicolor. Next base: position 70,758,613 of record NC_044036.1, on the reverse strand, counting down.
CATACCAGTCCCGGCCCCAGCCACTGAAGTGGTCCCCAAATGGCTTCAACGGTTAGTCCTGCTAGTTAAACAGAGTATAGCAGTGGAGACTGGGTTCCTTCCATGTGGGGGGGGGGGGGCCTCAAACCTTGGGGAAACCTGTTGGACCAAGCAGTGTTGGGGGGAGACTGGGCTCCAGAGTAGGCTCCGCAAAACTCCAAATCATAGTTATTTGATGTTAGGGTCCACTTGGGGGTCAACACACAAGAAAAAGATCTAGGTGGTGGTGTAGACAATAAGCTGAAATCTTCTGCCCAGTGTGTGGTGGTGGCCAAAAAAGCAAACAGGATGCTAGGAATTTTTAGGAAAGGGATGGTAAATAAGACCGAAAATACTATAATGCCTCTGTGTTGCCCCATGGTGCGACCGCACCTTGAGTATTGCGTTCAGTTCTGGTAGCTGTATCACAAAAAAGATATAGTGGAATTAGAAAAGGTTCAAAGAGGGAGGAGTGGCCTAGTGGTTAGGGTGGTGGACTTTGGTCCTGGGGAACTGAGGAACTGAGTTCGATTCCCACTTCAGGCACAGGCAGCTCCTTGTGACTCTGGGCAAGTCACTTAACCCTCCATTGCCCCAGGTACAAATAAGTACCTGTATACAATATGTAAGCCGCATTGAGCCTGCCATGAGTGGGAAAGCATGGGGTACAAATGTAACAAAAACAAAAAAAAAAAAGAAGAGCGACCAAAATGATAAAGGGGATAGAACTCCTCTCGTATGAGGAAAGGCTAAAGAGGTTAGGTCTCTTCAGCTTGAAGAGACAGCTGAGGGGATATATAATTGAGGTCCAAAGAATCCTGAGTGGTGTAGAATGAGTAGAAGTGAATCGATTTTTTAACTCTTTCAAAAAGTACAAAGAATAGGGGACACTAAATGAAGTTACATGGAAACACTTTTAAAACAAAGAAGAAATATTTTTTCATTGAACGAATTGTTAAGTTCTGAAACTCTTTGCTGGAGGATGTAGTAACAATATCTGGGTTTTAAAAAAGGCTTCGACAAGTCCCTGGAGGAAAAGTCCACATTGCGATAGACATGGGGAAACCACTATTTGCCCTGGGATTGGTAGTATGGAATGCTGCTACTTTTTGGGTTTCTGCCAGGTAGTTGTGACTTGGATTGGCCACTGTTGGAAACAGGATACTGGGCTAGATGGATCATTGGCCTGGCCCATTATCGCTATTCTGCTTGGTCCCCAGGGGGGGGCCCCCAACAGGTTTCCCCAAGGTTTGAGGCGGATACCTGGTCAAAATAGCTCTGACAAAACGACCCAAACACAAAATAGCCCTAGCCAAAAAAAAACAAAAAAAAAACACAAACAAAAAATCCCCTGGCAAATCAGCCCCTGACAAATGGGCCTGCCCACAATTTGGCCTCTGACAAAAGGTCTACCCACCAGTATTTTACCTGCTCTTGCTGCTGCAACTGTGTGTCTTTCTGAGTGCCACTGCTGCTTTGAGCTGAGGTTTGTCTGCCCTTTGCTCTGGAAGCATTCCATCTGTTGTGATCCGCCTCATCTGATGCAACTTCATCTATGTAGCCAGAAAACAACAGAGAGAATGCTTCTGGGGCCAGCCGAATCAGCTTGTTGATGCTGCCAGTGGAGCACAGGAACGTTGGAGGATTGCCAGGGGTTAGGAAGAGCAGGAGAGATACTGAACCATGGAGGGTAGGTAGGAGTATTTTCCTGCTATCTCACCTTTGCTGGTCAGAGACCTATACAAGCCAGAATCATTCTTTTATAACTAATATGGATTCTACAAACTGTGCCCTGAATACATCTAAAACCATCAGAAACTAGCTTTTCACAAAGGAAAATTGCTGCTTGGCATACCCATGATGACTTCATCCAAGGACACATTGTTTACTTCAAACTAGCATCCAGTTTTCTCCTGGGAAGCACAGAGGAGCTTTGTTTACAGAGACCATGGCTCCAAGAGTATATGAGAATCAAGAGGGAGGTTTGCTACTATCTGCCTCATCTGATAAGAGTTTCTTTGCTAATAGCAAGGCTTCTCTTCATGACCATGAATTCGGTTGCACAGAATTACACTGTTTGTGATTGGTCCATAGGTATAATCTGACCCAGAAAGATGCCAATGTTAGACTGAAGAGGAAGAGGAGAAAAGAGAAGAACAGAAGACTTGTTGGTGGATAGATGACTCTGAGAGGAGAGAGAGGCTGATTTTCCTAAACATACCAGGGAATTGAACTTTCCTTAAGAGGTGGCAAGGTCATTTCCGCTTCAGCACTGAGGCCTTACCCAAAAAGACTGTGTAATCAGTATACAGAGTCAATTCCTGGACAGAGATAGACTCGCAGAGAAAATTCTGCTAGTCTCAATGGTGGAATCCGATTCTTCAGCCACTGGAAGTCTGCAATACGGACTGTGGGGTTAGAGAACAGGATTTATTATCTACATTCGGGATAGTTAGTCTAAGGCTTTTGTCTGTGAAAGACTGGTTTTTCAGGACTGGTGGTCAGTGAATTACTAGCTGCTAAGTGTTTATTTTGTCCAAAAAAACAGAAGAAACTATTCTCCCAGTGCTTATCCACCCTGACCAGACAGGCTTTGTTTCATACAGGAAAGCGATGGATAATATTAGAAGAGTGGTGGACATCATGTACCTAGCTAAGCGAAATCAGAAGCCGCTCTGTATTTTAAGCCTCGACGCAGAGAAAGCCTTTGACCGGGTTCACTGGCCCTTTCTGCATAAGGTATTGGGAACTATGGGGTTTGGAATGCAGTTTAGGAGGTGGATTCAGGCTTTTTATGAATCCCCAAGGGCCTGTGTCCGGGTCAATGGTGGAAACTCCGAGATGTTTACGCTGTACAGAGGCACCAGACAGGGGTGCCCTCTATCACCCTTATTGTTTGCTATGGTGATGGAGCCTTTTGCAGCTCGAGTGCGCTCGGATCCTACTATCTCAGGAGTCTGAATAGCAGATAGAACCCATAAAATAGCATTATTCGCTGACGATGTACTGATGCTGATAACACGGCCTCTAACCACCTTCCCACATCTTGAGAGTATAATGGCGGAATACTCTGCTGTATCAGGGTTTAAAGTTAACATGGCCAAATCAGAGGCCCTGAACGTGACGCTTCCTGAGGACGTGGTGGACACCCTAAAGATCTCCTTTCCATTCCGATGGGCACATAAACAAATCAAGTACTTAGGAGTCAATTTGACTGGGGACTACTCGGAACTCTTTAATGCCAATTATAAGGGTTTGGGTAAAACTATAGCAGAGGACCTAGAGCGTTGGGGAGAATTGGGAATATCCTGGTTTGGGCGAATAGCTATTCTCAAAATGAACATACTACCCCGCCTACTATATCTTTTCCAGGTGCTGCCTGTGATGATGCCCAGGCGATTTATAGCTTCTTTACAAGATAAATTGGTGCGGTTCGTCTGGGCCGGAAAGCACCCTAGGCTGGCGAGGTCCCTCTTATACAAAGAGCGGAGAGGGGGGGGGCTGGGAGTGCCTAATCTTGCCTGGTACTATAGAGCAGCACAAGGGAAAGCGGCACTCGAATGGCATCAGGATTATCCTGACCGTCAATGGGTGCACATAGAACAACACTCCTTGGGTGAGAAACCATTGAGTGCCATTATGTGGTTACCAAAATCTTTCAGAACTCTGGAGGAGCGAGCCTGCCCATCTATAACTACAACACTTTATTATTGGGACAGCTTATTCCCAAAGAGACAGTGCATATTGACCCGTGACACTCCCATAGCCTTTAATCCTCTATTCCTACCGGGTACCACCAAGGGGGTATTTACTAAATGGTACGAGATAGGGGTGAGAAAATGGGGTCAAATGTTTGATGGGGACTCATTGCTGTCTTTTCAGGCCTTGAAGGAGAGATACCCAGGGGTAGAGGGAGGTGAATTTGCCTATCGACAATTGGCGCATTTTCTCCAGACTAAAGCGGTGCGAGAAGTGATGAAGCGTCAAACGCTGGAGCTGGAGGAAGTGTGCGAGAAGTTTGCAACCTCTCGAGGCCTGATCAGTCACTTATACCTCATCATAAGTCAGCAGACAATTTGTAGGGAGGAGCATAGGAATAGATGGGAAAGGGAACTGGGTAGGTGCCTGGAGGAACCTGAATGGGAGAGAATAGAAAGAAGCGTGGTGAGAGTGTCGACACATGTACCCCTGCAGGAGAACGCAGTGAAAGTATTATACAGGTGGTACCTTACCCCTGCTCGTTTACAGAGGATATTTCCGTCCTCCTCGGGTATGTGCTGGCGGAGCTGTGGACACAGGGGCACAATGGGGCACATATGGTGGGGCTGCATCAAAATCCGTGCATTTTGGAGAGCGGTTCACTTTAGAATGCAGAAATGGTTGGGAGGTACAATCCCATGGGTTCCTGAGGTGTTTCTGTTCTCTGCCCGGATTGCAGGCCTAACAGCATGTAAACAGACTCTGGCGACTCATGTAGTGGGAACGGCAAGAGTGGTTGTAGCCTCACACTGGCGAAGGGAGGGGGTTCCCCCAATAACAAAATGGCTTCGCAAACTGAGGTATGTAAGTGAAATGGAGAGATTGATGGCTGAGCGCAAAAATCAGATGGGAAAATGGAAACTGGTTTGGAACAGTGTCCCCTCTGAAGACTTATCAGCTTAGCATGTTGATTATCTGAGTGTAATATGCTTGTTAACGGTTAGCTGAGTCCTTTTGGAGGGAGGGTGGGCAGTGGGGGGGGGGGATTGTCAGAGGGGGGGAAGGGAAGGGGGGAAAAAATGGTATAAACGAAAAAATTTGAAGTTACGTGATGTTAATATTTGAATGATGAAACTGATAATCACCACAATGGAGAAACTCTTACAAGATTTTTTGTACTTACCATAGAATAGCACTTATTTGATGTTTGTGCAATGTATGTTATGTTACGTTATGTTTCATTGAACAATAAAGACTTCTTTCAAATAAAAAAAAACAGAAGAAACTAGTCCTCGCAAAAAATTGACAATAACACAAAACAGCGAAGATGACCCAAAAAAAGGGAAACATAAACAATAAAAAAAATAAAAACCCAAGTATTAAACTAAAAAAATTAAAAAATGATAAAAATAAAAGGTAAAAAATAAAAATAAAAAAGTCAAAAAACCTCAAGATGACACACAAAAAGATAAAAATCCAAATTTTATTGAAAGGTGATATGACTTGACACAGCTGTGTTTCGGCCCAATTGGCCTGCGTCAGGAGTCTAATTAAAACAAATCAAATTAAAACATCATCAGTATAAATATACTGAATCTCATTAGTTAAGCAGTAAGTAGACACTTAATAACGTACTGCTTAACTAATGAGGTTCAGTATATTTATATTGATGTTGTTTTAATTTGATTTGTTCTAATTAGACTCCTGACGCAGGCCAGTTGGGCCGAAACACAGCTGTGTCGAGTCATATCACCTTTCAATAAAATTTGGATTTTTATCTTTGTGTGTTGTCTTGAGTTTTTTTGACTTTTTTTGATTTTTTATTTTTTACCTTTTATTTTTATCATTTTTAAATTTTTTTTATTTTATACTTGGGTTTTTATTTTTTTATTGTTCGTTTCCCTTTTTTTGGGTCATCTTCGCTGTTTTGTGTTAAGTGTTTATTTTGCACAATATATTTGTTGTAATCTCTCATACAGAGTTATTTAGCTGATAAGATTTCTTTATATATCTAGCTTGTTGATAATGTATATTTTTGGTAGTACAAGTTTATTTTTGTAACCTGCTTTGCATTGTGCCACATATATTTGTATATTTCTAATAAATAATATATATCTCCTTTTGTGGCATTTCCTTTCATTGATACAGCTAGTCAGAAGAGTCTAAGGACAAACAAGAGGTACATGCATCCCCTAGAAATGTGTCCAGAGTAATTGCTATTTAGTAGTTTCCTGCCAGCCCAAGTACCTCAGATTATATTAGGAGTTTATCCTATAATATAGTTTCCTACAGCAGGCAGGAGGAAGAAGGAGACATGTTGGACTTTGTTGGGAGGTGGGGATAGAGGAGGAGAAGAGATGCTGGACCCTCAGAAGGAGGGAGACAGAGTTTTTACTATAGTTCTTATTTTTGTGAATGGCTATGGGCTATTTTGTTACGGGGTTATTTTGTTAGAGGTTATTTTGTCAAGGGCTATATTGTTACAAGGCTATTATATTAGGGTGCCTTTGAGAGGCCCCCTATATGGAAGGAACCCAGTCTCCATCGCTATAGCCTGTTTAACTAGCAGACTAACTGCTTGGGGACACGGGACTTTTTGGACCCCCAGTCACTTTCTTACTTTGAGGTGGAGCTCTCTTCTCATGAGGAGGAGGAAGAATGTTCCCCTGTCTTTCGGCTCTTTGGCAAGAAGAACTTTTCTGCCTTATTGACTTGGTGTTGGAGGTCCTTGGCCTCTCCAAGGCCCCTTTGGCCAAAGCTTCAGACGGGGACCCTATTTTTGAGGGTCTTTTGGGGACCCTGAAGAATTTTCCACTTTGTAAGGCGCACTCCCACATGATGCTGGTGGAGTCAGAGATCCTGGATGGGGCTCTCTGGAGGTTCGAGGTTTTGGCCAGGTTGTATCCTTTTACTCCTGAGGAAGCAGATAGGTATTGGAAGTACATCAATGAGGACGCTCTCATCACAGCAATTACTAAGTGCAGGGGAGGCTTTGCTCTCAAGATGATGCACGAGAGGAAGGTGGAGCAGCAGTTCAAGTTGGGCTTTTCCTTCAGTGCTACAAGATGTAAGCCACCATTTGTACTTCACACCATATACTGTATTGTTTCCTTAGGTTTTTGTAGCCCAAATTCATAACCTGCATTTTTTTTAGCATTAAATCTTAGCTGCCAATTTCTGGACCATTCTTCAAGCTTTGCCAGGACCCTCCTCATGTTATCCATACTGTCAGGTGTATCTGTTGTATTGCAATTTATGGTATCATCTGGAAAGAGGCAAACCTTAGCCGACAGCCCTTCCACAATATTACTTACAAAAATGTTAAAAAGAACCAGACCAAGAACCGATCCTTGTGGCACACCACTTGTAAAGGCTCTTTTCTCAGAATGAGTACCATTTACTTCTACTTTTAAAAAATTATTCAATCTTTATTGAGCAGTTTGGAATACCCATAACTATAACATACAGTACAGTAACAATCTACTAAATCCAGAATGTGCTTTTATATTAAACAGTAAAACCAATAGCAATTATAAAGCAGCCTAACTCAAGGAAAATGTCAAGCATAAAAAGAATAACAAGAAACACAAAAATAAAATACTAAATTACTAAAAAAAGGAAAGAAAATATAATCCCCACCCTCCCCTCAGTCTCCTAATAGGAAGTGATTAAGAATCCATCTCCCCTACCAACCCAATAACTAGAGCCCAGTACACATGTGAGCCTGTGATAATGCGTGAACCAAGTTGGGCAGGAGGCCCTTATAAATGTACAGCCAGACCAAGGGGAAGTGAAAGAAAACTCTTTTATTAAACCATTTCTGCAGCCTGTTATCCCACAGGTACAGTGAACTACAAGTATAGACTCTTCTACTCCAAAGTCAACTGTGCAGGCTTGTAACCTACGGACTTTAACCCCACAGTACATACACATATTCACCTTTCCTTGCCAGGTTTTACCACATGGATCTGCCTCCCACCAGACCTCAACAGTATCCTTATATAATTTAAAAGTCAAGCTTAGCTCACCTTGTATCAGATTCTGGCAGCTTACTTATAAGCTGTGGAGACCCTCACTCCAGGGCAGCTGCTCTCCTCCTATGTGAACTGCTATGGATTTACAGCCCGTCTCACTGACACAGACTACTGTGGATTCTTTTGGATCCGTAATAAGTAAATGAGAACCTTTATTAGAGGAGCTACATTCTACAATGATTAGGATATATACAATGATTAGCACATATACACACAATGATTAGCTGTATACAGACATCGATTAGCTGTATAAATACACACATCGAATTAGCTGTATAAACAATCATTACATCACTGGTCTCTACATACATCTAAGCAATGCCAAGAGTTCTTAGACCAGGAAAGAAACAATAATTACATCACTATACATACAATCATCACTGGTCTCCATCATCCAGTCTCTTCTCATCAGCTGGGGGGGGGGGGGGGGGGGGCTGTTACAGTGAGAGCTAGGAGCTTTTGGACCAGGAACAGATTTTCTGCGCATCACGTACGTTACTCACAGATGAGCTCCCACTCTGCTGTTACAAGCCCTCCCTTTTTATTAGGCTCTGAACCCATGTCCAGAGCTAAGGAAAATTACAGAATGCTTCTCAGCTTAGGTCTGTGGGAACGTGGTCACATGATTTCCAACTCCAGGTGGCCAGGCTGGACCTGGAAACAAGAACCATCCTCCCCTTCACATACCAAATTAGTTAGAGCTGTGTCTTATCTTCTGCATTTCAACTTATTTTCACACAATCAAAGTTAAACAACCACTTTTAAACAGAATTACTTCTTTCTTTTTTTTAAATATTTTTTATTAAGGTGAATAGCATCAACATTACAGTGAATCAAAGCACATCCTTTCTTCTAATCAACAATACAGACCCCGAGTGCACTGGTCGGTCCATACAGGGTTGAAAAACAATCTTTAAAATTCACTTCCATTACACTAGGGCATCCTGGTGGAATCCTCTGTGTCTGGGCCACCCTGAACTGTTCTGGCTCAGGGAGTTTAACGTCCTCCTGGCCTGAGCCCCACCCCTGTGACTCAGGTTCAGCCTCCGCCTCGGCAGACTAGTGCCACCTACTTCAAGCTGGCTGAACTGTATCAACAGTGAGGAAGTACTCTTCCCTATGCCATCTACTCTCTCATAGAGCCATACTACAATCATGGGAAAACATGGCATACTAGCAAAAGAGTAAAATATCATAAAATACTCTTTTGATTTTAAATGTGCACAAAAGTTATATCCTACCTATTTGGGACACCTCCCTTTCCAGACAAACCCACCTTCAACAGCAGTGAAGTAGGGGAGAAGCACCTGCTTACCAAATCATCGGATGCCATTTTTGTTGATATTTATCTTTTTGGCCTTACAGGGATGCTATAATCTTATTATATCTGAGAAGTTCTTCACAAACTATTTTCCAGGAAACTAGGGCCATGTTTCTCCTTCCAAGTATGAACAATAGTCATCTTTGTTGCTAGAAGTATAATCATAATAAGGGCCCATTGAAATTTTCCTTTTTGAAACCCTTTGGGAAATATCTCAGTAAACAAGTGGAAGGTGAATTTTGCCAAGAGAACCCTGTCTATTTATATATAGCCTTCCACAGTAGAGCTCACAATAATTTTCTTTTAGTAAATTCTCATCATTGATGCTCATAGATTCCTTGCTGCCCACACCCACATAATCCCTTTTTGTTGTCTGTGGCAGCCAGGTGTCCAATAAAACCGGAACACCCACATATACTGTAATTGCTTATAATTTGTTACTCTAGAACAATGATGGATGTACCAATATACCAAAAAGAATTGATTAAGTTGCAAGATAGCCACTGTTCCTGCTGATGTTGTTGGGATGCTGACCTATCTAGGGAGCCCAAATCTCTATATAATCTAGTCAAGATCTTTTTGTCCGTCGAAATTTTAAAAAGGGGTTGCTCTATATTTATGGGCTTTCTATGCTAGTTCATTTTGGTCAGAGTGCTGTAGGAAATCCTGTATTTGAAAATATTGAAAAAAAGGGGATTTTTATGACCATCATATCTTGTAGTATCTGATGAGATAGAGCTTCCCCATCTAATATTAAATGTACACAATCTCCCAGGTCCAAAGATTCTAACCTTCCTACCAACGGTTTCATATATCGTATAGAAAAGGGAACATAGTCTTGCAATTTACTTACTCCAGAAATGCCCTGATCCTTCTAAAAAGGGATGTTGACGTACAGCCACCCACTGTTTAACCCCATCTTTGGTATTTAATTTAGTACATTCAAAGATGGCATATGAGTCAGTGAGTGAGTGCTCGAGGTGCACCCATTGTTTCTCCAACCTACGCTTTTGGTGGTCTTGTAAGGCTTTAAGGACCGCCGCCTTATAATAATACAAGTTTGGAAAACCCACACCTCCCCCCCCCACACACTGCTACCCTTCCCCAGCAGATCTGTATCAAGTGACGCCACCTGTCAAGCTGCTTAGTTATTGTGAAATAAATCAGCCGAGTTCTGAAAAAGCCTCATTCCTAAATATCAAAACCCAGTGGCTGTGGCTTTGGAGAAATCAGTGGGGATATTGTCGCTGTTCAAATGACATTAAATCACTTCTGTTCTATCTTTGTTCATCATATTCCCTGAAAATTTTGCAAAATTTTCTTCTAAAAGGCGAGGCTAAGGGGCTCATTTTCGAAAGAGAGAAAAGTCTAAAAAGTGGCAGAAAGCAGTATTTGGACATTTTGCTTGCCAAAATGTTCAAATCACTATTTTTGAAACCTATTTTGCAAACATTTATCAATGCATTTTGTCTGTAGTATGTCCAAATCACAAGGGGACTTATCCAGGGCAGGATTAGGGCATGCCTAGCACTTGGACATTTTTTTGCTGTAATAGAACAAATCAAAAATGTCCAGGATTAAAACTAAGACATTGTAAGCTAAACCTGTTTTAATAACGACTAAGCCACCAAAAAGTGCCCTAAATGACTAGATGACCACGGGAGGAGTAAAGAAATGACCCCCTTACTTCCCCAGTGGTCACTGACCCCGTCTCACTATCCCCCCCAAAGATGTGAAAGAAACAGTACATAGCCTCTATGAGAGCTTCAGATGTTATGGCCAGTCTTATTTAGAGCAGCAAGCAGGTCCCTGGAGTAGCCTAGTGGTTGGTGTAGTGCACTGTGGAGAAAGGTTCCCAGGCCCATAATCCATTCTAGCTGTTATACTTATGGTGGAAAGTGTGAGCCCCCCCCCCCCCCCAAACCCACCAAAAACCTATTGTACACACATATAGGTGACACATATAGCCATAAGGGCAATTGCAGTGGTGTATAGTTGGGTACAGTAGATTTTTGGTCGGTTTTGGAGGACTCCCCATACAATATAAGGGGGAACAGTGAGATGTGTACCTGGGAGATTTTATGTGAAGTCCACTGCAAAGCCTCTGAAGGTGCCCTACTGCTTCTCTGGGATCTCTGTGTGGCCAGTGTACTGAGAATGCTGGCTTGATTTTGTGTATTTTTATTTGGACATTTATTTTTTCGAAAATGGACCAAAAGATAAATGGAACACAAAAACATCTAGCAAGTGGTCATTTTTAAGACAGACGTTTTGCTGTTTGAAAACTTATTATATTTGCCATTTGGATTCTGGATGTTTTGAGCAAAACGTCCAAAGTCAGACTTAATATCGAAAATGCCCTTCCACGAGTCCTTGGGATTTTCTCCTGAGCTAGCATTAACCATCTTCAGCAGTTCCAAAACCATGGCATGGTCAGAGACATGAATGGGGTGTATGGTCATACGTTCCCATCTATCCAACTGATTAGCATATCCAAACATAATCTAATCTGGAATAAGACTGATGTCTCCAGGATTATGCGCCCTTCAAATATCTACCAATCCCCACGTATCCAATGCCAGCTTCTATATATTTAGTGTACTTTAACTTCTTTGCTGTAGCAGTTTTTATTTGCTTGTGAATTTAATTAAACAATTTCAATAAATATAAATTTTTAAAAAGAAGATTTCGAGAGAGGAAGTGACGTCACCGAGTGACATGGTTGCCTGAAAACGGAGCTCTGTGTAACTCACGGGAAAAAGACGATAAAAAGCCCGATTTGCAAACGCAGTAGCGGCCCATTAAGAGCGGAGGTGTGAGCAACGAAGAGAGCGTGAGAGTCGAATGCAGGGAGAGTTGGAAAAGATCGATCTTTCCCGCTTTGCTTACTCATCGACACCGCGAGGGAAAAACAAAATGGCAACCGCGCAACAAAATCGCCCAGAACAAGCGATGGCTGTATCCCGCAACGAGCAGTTACCTGTGAAAGAGCCTGAGTCAGGTGCAGACCGAGAGGGGACAGAAGAGGAGATGGGACCTGAGTGGCAGAAATGGCTGCAAGAATAAGGTCTGATCTCAAAGCCATGCGGAGTGAATTAGTCAATATGGGGGCTGAATTGAAGGGCGAAATACAGGAGCTTGGCACCAGGATTGAGGAAGCAGAGACCCGATTAGATGCCCATTCTGAGTCGATAGAGACTTTAGAGCAGCGAACTATTGAGGCCCAGCGGACGCAGCAGCAAATTCTGGACAAACTGGAGGCCCTTGAGAACCGCAGCTGCAGAAGTAATCTGCGCTTTCGGGGATTACCGGAGTCCCCTGCATATCTGGACTGCAAGGATACTATACAGAGGCTGGTGAGCGACCTGTTGGCAGTGGGGGGCACTATGATAGAACCTGCGTCGATTCTCCTAGAAAGGGCCCATCGAGCGCTAGGGTCCCCGCGAGCGAATCTACTCAAAGACATAATTGTCTGCTTTCGGGATTACAAGCTGAAGGAATAGGTGGCAAAAGCGGCACGGCAGACCTCAAACTTTAAATGGGACTCGTATGCAGTGGAAATCTACCAGGATCTAGCTGCAACTACATTAAAGCGAAGGGCAGACCTGAAGCCTGTGACCAGACGACTTCAAGAGTTGGGAATCCGGTATAAATGGAGACACCCTTTTTCACTGGTCTTCTACAAGGAGGGAAAAATGCAACAAATATGAACACTCGCAGAAGCGAGCGAGATCTTGCCAGTGGAAGACGCGGCGGAGGCGTCCTCTTCGGTGGAAGCGGCAAAAAAGAAGATTTCTAGTGGAACTGTTATTTAATTGGATCTATAATTTAATTCTGGTGGAAGTATCTTGTTATTGACCTATGTATATTTCTTTGCTTATTTTCCTTTGATTTCCATTGATGCTTTGGCCACTTCTCTTTTGGTGGTCTAATGTAGATTTTTGTATTTTTCCTTTTCTTTTTGCTTATATTATGATATTTTCTCAATGTTTCTGTAACAAGTGGTTTTGCTTGTGTCTAAGTTTGCAAATTATCAAATAAATAAAAAATAGAAGAGGAGGTTGGCACACAGCCTTGGATTTCACTTGTTTCAGCATATCAGCAGCGTGCTTCGTGCCAATATGATGACCTAAAAACAAAGAGGGGGTCGTGTACTAAAGCTTAGCTTGTTATATGCAGCAGGACCCATTTTATGCCTATGGACCCTGCTGCAGATAACTTGAGCTAAGCTTTAGTAAAAGACCTCTAGAGTTATTCCAAATCTGATCTTACTGTTTTACAGTTCTGCAAATATTAAGTTGTTCCAAATCAATTCCCAGTGGGCCTTGACAACCTACAGCTACCAGGAGCTCTGTGAGACACCCTATAAAGGGTTAGGAGCACACTGGCAGCAGAGTTTACCTCCAGAGCACAGTTAGAAAAATAAGGTTAGACAAAGCAATAACATTTGTTCTGGTATCTGGACTCCAGCTCAGCTTAATGTATGTCCGTGGGCAAGCGCAGGAGTAGAAAAGGAGGCAGACCCAGTCTCAAACTCTTGATTGTCCATATATATGCCTCAGGAGATTAGGAGAGTATCACACTGCCAGCAAAATATTAGTCCCTCAATCCTTATCGAGACACTCCTTTCTGCCCAAGGGAATCAGTGGAGAAAGTGCTGGAGAGTGAGGCCCTCGACGCATGGCCACTATGCCATGGGCCATGCACTGTATTTACCATGTGGCAGCTTCAGCCACACTGCAGGGAGCCCTGGAGATAATTTGCCAAATCCAAGGCCACTGCTCACCAGAGGTGGAGGTGGTACTTCCAGCACCATTTCCACCTCTGGACTCATCCTTGCTGCGCTCCTACACACAGAACGCCACTGCTCCAGCTGGCATTCGCTTTCTCCCTCTTCATCAGCAGCTCCAGTGTTCTCACCTCTGTTCTCAAAGTTTGCCATAAAAGAAGACTCAATATTCAGAAGAGCCTCTCCTGCCACAAGTATCCTGGTAATGTTTTATATTAAATAGCCACAACAATTGGGACTCTTCATTCCTCACAGTGGGGGGGAGGGGGGGGTATTCATAGGGAGAGCCCGGGGAAATTGTTTAATATACGGCCATCATGGTTGGTGGCTCCACCAGAAGTCCTATACTGCTACCCTTTGTCAATCATTTTCCAATCTAATCAGCCATTTTAAGCCTTATAACAAGGGCGCTCAGCTTATTTATAAATCGTGTATATGGAACTGTGTCAAAGGCTTTGCCAAAATTTAAGTACACCACATCTAGCACTGTCCCTTTATCCAACTCTCTAACCACTCAGTCAAAGAAATTAATCAGATTTATCTGACAGGACCTGCCTCTACTGAAACCATGCTACCTCAGGTCCTGCAATCCATTGGATTCCAAAAACTTTACTATATTCTGTTTTAGAAGCATGTCTATTAATTTACTTACTACAGAGGTCAGACTAACCTGCCTCTGGTTCTTAACTTCCCTTTTACTTCCTTTGTGGAGAGGGACCATATCTACCCATCTCCAGTCCTTCAGGACCACTCCTGATTCTGGAGAAGCATTGTAAAGATCAGATAACAGAGCCACCAGAACTTCCTTAAGTTCCTTCAGTACTCCTAGGTGTACCTATATGCCATCTGGCCCTAAGGATCAATAGGTAATAATCACTTGTTTATTCCTTCTGTCAGGACAGCCCTTCTCTCATGTTGCCGTTCCTTCTAGTGTGCTTTGATAGTATTACGGAGCACTTTGCCTGAGCATATCCAGTTAATCAGGAATATCCTTGCTTTCAAAACTGTTGGTGGAGGTGTACTTATGAAGGCCCAGACCATGCAGTTTCAGTGCTGCTAAATATCTAATATAAAGAATTAATCTACAGACCATAAGAGGTGAAGACCTTTTTTTTTTCCTGTGGATTACAATGATACAAGCAAGGCCATTTTTTAAATTAATTTATTTATAATTATTCAGTTACAAATCACAAGTAAATTCACTTGAGCAAGAAAAGCAGCTAAACAAGATAACCAGCCCTAAGGCTTCTATTAGAGGAATACTAAAGAAATGTTTTCCTTTAGTTGCTTTAAAGTCCACAATAAGGAGTCCAATTTTTCAAATACTGGAGATACAAGGAAAAATTAAATATTTCAAATAATAGAAAGCTAAATCAAGACTTCAGCGTTACAGGCTTGGTGTACATATAGTTAAAGAGATCTTTTAGATATTATAAAGAAGCTCATGGGGGGGGCGTGTCAAGATGGCGGCCTGAGCGTCTGTGGACTGTGCACGGTGAACTTGTTGAAAGCCTTGTTTTTCCTCTTCTTACCTTTCAGTTGAAAATGCCCCATACCAAAAGGAAGGGGATAGTAAAGGGCCAGACGCCAATGGCCCGAACTTCCTCCCCGTTTCAACAAATACTGGACTGGTTTACAGCGCCCATCCCCGTTGTAAAGGCAAGCGACGCCGATTTGGGAGCCGTTGGAGGAGCCTTGGCTCCCTTGGACTTGGAAATATCATTGTCGCCGCCAGATAATCGCCCTCCGCCTCCAGCGATTACAGGGCAGGGAGAGGAGGAAGAGTCTGCTACGGAAGTCGTGTTAGACCAAACCTCAGTTGGTGCTAACCCTCCCCTGAACGTTGAGGCAATATCTTTGGAGGGGAATCCTCCGGCGGAGATAAACCTACAGGCGATATGGAGGATGCTACAGGGCTTAAACCAGACAGTTAGTAAAATTGACTCCTTGACTAACTCTTTTGAAAAAACTAAACAGGCGGCGACGTTACAAACTGAGGCACTTCAGCAGGAAGTAAAATCTTTAAAATCAGTCACTGAATCCTTAGTAACAGACAAAATGATGATACACAGGAAAATTGAACAATTTGAAAATTTTAATAGAAGGTTGAACCTTAGAATATTGAATTTTCCTTGGATTCAAGAGTTGAGCCCTACTGTGGTGTTTAAGAAGTACTTAAAAGAAATTCTGCTATACCCGGATTCAGCTGTTCCTCCTCTAAATAGAGTATATTATTTACCTAGTCCTCTGTCAGCTGAACTGGGAGATGGTGGTAAGAAAAAACCTTTGGATTCTTCGGCACAGTTGGACATTTCATTAATCTTGGAGACATCTATATCTGATATTGAACAACGTAGAACTCGTTTAATATCATTTGTCTTTGAGCAAGATTTGAACGCTGTGCTGAAGCTATACTTTAAAAATGCTTTGAAAATTTTTTGTGGTCAAAGAGTGTGGATATACCCGGATGTTTGTAAAACAACTCAAGATAGGAGAAAGAAATTTTTATTTTATAGAGAAGAGACACGAGCCCTGGGGGCAACATATTTGTTGGCTTACCCATGTAAATGTCTGGTTAAATGTTTGGGTGTAAAATATACTTTTTTTGAACCGGAACATCTAAAAGCATTCCTAGAGATGAAAAAATTAGCTATTAAACCTGTAGAGTAATTGATATCATTTGATTATTAAAGATATAAGGGTAGATAGGCCAGGCCATATATGCTTTTTTCTTTTTCTGTTTGAGATCTCCTATTATCTAACTCACTTCCCCCCTTTGGTAGATTTGTGGTCTAATCAATTGTATAACTTGCTCTTTCCTTTCATTGAAAGTATTGTAATCTTAATATAGAACTATTTTTGCTTTAATGACCAAGTTGTACAGTGTATTTCATATTGCATGTTCTGCGTGTAAAAAATTTAAATGATAAAAAAAAAAAAAGAAGCTCAGTTGAGAAGGGTCAAAATACACGTATTTAACAGTTTGATAAGTTACCAAACACTTACATGGATACTTAAGGTAAAACGTCGCTCCTAATTGGAGCGTCTCCTGTTTCAATTGCAAAAACTTTTGTCTGCGCTTTTGGGTATCCCTTGACAAGTCAGGAAATATCCGAGTTTGTAAACCTCTAAAGGTTTTCTCTTTTTTTCTGGAAAAATTTCTTTAATATCCATGACTTGTCCGAGGTCAACGCAACCGTAGCTAATAAAGTTGATGCAGTTACTTGTTCAGTATCAGAACTTTCAAGCAATGCAGAGACATCTAATACTTGATTATTTGATTGTTGCTCTTCTTTTTTACCAGGAATATGAAAAGCCTGGGAAATAGGAGGAAATTGTTCATCCCCTATATCTAACACTTCTTTAAAGTAATTTCTTAACATTTCCCTCGGAGAGATCAGAGGTTGCAAAGGAAAATTTATAAATCGCAAATTATTGCTTTTTGAACAGTTTTCAAGGAATTCTGATTTTCTCCTTAGGTTAGTTAAATCTTTAACAATAGTCATTTGCAAAGTTTGTATCTGTTGCACTTCTTTCTCAAGGTTTTTAGTTTGTAGAGCCACTGATTTAACTTCAGTTTCCATCTCCTTCATTTTCCCATTCAGTACAAGAATTTCTTCATTCATCTTTTTCATCTGGGGGCATAAAGCCCTCCCAAGTTCAGTAATTAGATGCCAGAGATTGTCTAATGTTACATCAGTAGGTTTTTTAAAAAGGAAAATGTCTTCTGCCACACCGTGTTTTAATCCCTCACTCCCAGCCGCTCCTGCTGTCTCCTCAGTTGATTTTCTATTGGTGGATGCAGGTGAAATGGGGGTTAAAAAACTGATATCCTCCGACGTAGTTGGAATTGCCTCCCATTCTTCACTGCTTACTGACACTCCGGTCGTCACAATCAGGGACACCGTCATCGGGGAGCTGCTCCTCACTGGCTGAGGAGGCGGATCTCTTCCGTCTGGGCTCAACGATACTTCCAGCCTATTGTTCTGCCCACTTTCTCCAGTAATAGGCTGAACATGCGGGCCGCTCTCCGACGGCAATACCATGCCTGCGGTTGTCTGCAAAAATAAATCAATCAGGCCTGAAGAGACTGGAACTCTTGGTTGCTGGGAGACAGCCACCGCAGCCCTTCCCTTTCTCTTCGGCATATCGAAGGTATGTCCAGGAAACGAGAGAAACACAGAAACGCTTCCGTTTCATTCAGCGGCCATCTTGGACTCTCACAAGCAAGGCCATTTGATGTCAAGCAAGTACCTCATCCCTCCCTACCTTCCTCTGGGCAGGTAATTGAAAGACGAGTCATGCCATTCACTGTTTTCGATGAGTGTGTTCAAAGAGCCTCTAGAGACTTTTAGGTTGCAGAACTAATTTCCATGTGACAGGGGCAGGGTGCCTGGCAGAGGAGAAAGACAAAATTCTGCAATCAGGACAGGATAGGAGAATGGCATATTGCAGGGGGTCGGTGAGAACGGAATCCTGAATCCTTTGATAAAGGTTGTTTTACTGAGGATGTGCTTATTTACCAAAGAACTGAGGATGTATCTTTTAGGGAAATGCAATATATATATATTTTTTATGTGCTTTTGGGCAGTTGTAACAAACAAATGACATATCCTGCATGACGTATTCCTGTATGATGTGTTCCTTAGGAAAAAAAACAGTTCTTTGTACTTCAGGGCTGGAAACCCTATATAATTGCCTGGTCTGGAAGGTGGGGTCGATGAAAATCTTCCTCAGCCTCTATTAGGGCTAAGGAATGTACGACCATTTCCATGGCATTTCCCTTTTGTTTATGCTCCCTCACCATTCTGTTTCTTGTGCGCTGCTCCTAAACTTTTTATTATTTCTTATTTTTCCTATTCTTGGATTAGAATAAAACTTTAGTAATGTAAGAAGCTTCTTTTGTTTATAGTTGTTTTTGGTACTTACCAGGCCGGTGATGCTAAGGAACCAGTTGGGGAATTTGTATGGGTGAGGTGTTGGGTTTTTGGTTCTAAGACGCAGCACCAACAGGCCCAAACAAAAGCTTTCCGAAACCTGTTTTTTTCCTGCAAATGTACCCTGTTCCTTAAATATGATATTGATATGTGCTGTTCTATAGGGCTTGGAAGTTTTATTAGTGGTTTTTACTGTTTTTTCTGTTTTATTTGAGTTTTTATTGTACTGTTTTGATTATTTGTTGTGCCACATTATAAACATACTAGTAAAAAAAGCCCCGTTTCTGATGCAAATGAAACGGGGGCTAGCAAGGTTTTCTTCTGTGTGCATGTGGGAGTGTGTGTGTCCCTGCCCTCTCTCCCCTCCCCCCTCTGAGTCCTTCATTGTTACAGAGAGAGCGATTTGATTTCCTGCTTTGCTGTTTTCCTTCACTGTTTGTGTTAGAGAGAGAGCGAGGGCGGGGCAGACACTCATGGGGAAACCGAATATCTCTCCCCCTTCACACTTTCGGCTGGAGGCTTCATAGAACGTTAGTGTTGCCCTTTATATATAGAGATAATTGAAGTGGTGTGTAACTGTAGTGGGGCCCTTTTACCATAGTGCATTAAGGGGGTCTTTTACTAAGCCACGGTAGCATTTTTAGCTCACGATAGAAATCAGCTGGCAGTAAACACCAAGACGCCCATAGGAATATAATTGGGCATTTCGGCATTTACTGCCAGATGATTTCTACCGTGAGCTAAAAACGCTACTATGGCTTAGTAAAAGACCCCCCTACATTTTTGCATTTAACAGCAAAAATTAACATGCAGTAAGTGCAAAGGCTGTACAATAATTGTTCAGGGTGTTTTCAGCATGTCCCATGTAATTGCTGCACAGAAAAGTTCTTTACTGCACATTATATTATTTGCAGTTAAAGCAGATGCACTTACTGCCTGCACAAATGATAGCATCCGGTAAGCACCACACATAACTTTAGTGTGCAGTCCTTGCCCCTTCTCCACCCATAACTTGCCCAAATCCCATCCTCTAACATATCAAGCAATTAACATGCAAATTAGCATGCACTGTCATACCAGTACAGTAACAGTTTCCCTTTTCGTGCACTTATAGCTAACTTGTGTTAATTTGCATAACACACTTTAGTAAAACAGCCTCTTTATAAAAATTATTTTTATTATTGCTATTATCATTATTATTGCTATTAAAAAAAAAAAGAATGTAGTACATATTAATAAATAAGCAAATATTATTTCTATTTTATTTGTTGCAGCAATGTAGTTTATAAAGAAACAAGAGCAGTAGTTGTTGGAATGATTTAACTTTTGTGTATTTATTTATTTAGATTTTTTGCTCACACCTTTTTCAGTGTATGTTAATTGTTTGTAATTTTAAACATGAGATGATATATTTTATATAGGCATAATGCAGACAAAGAGTTGAAAAATTGGTACCTTGACCGTGTTCCAGCTGTTTCTGAAATTCCATCTACTCAGGATTTACAGAAAGAGTTAGAAAACTTTAAAACACTAGGTAATGTACTATTTGTATTCTTCTGGTATCTTATAAGCTCCTACTGTTTACGTATGGTTTGTTTGTAGCAAGTAATTCAATTGTTCTGCTAAAGAAATGGTTTAGAAAAAGATCTAGAACTCAGTCTACTCATTGATCAGATAGTGATCAGTTTTTGAAAAGGGAACTGAGAGGGTAATTTTATATGAGTAGCCATACTGGGTCAGTTCAATCAATGGTCCATCTAGCCCAGTATCCCGTTTTCAAACAGTGGCCAAGCCAGGTCACAAGTACCTGGCAGAAACCCAATTATTAGCAACATTCCATGCTACCAGTCCTGGGACGAGCAACTGCCTCCCCATGTCTGTCTCAATAGCAAATTATTGACTTTTCCTCCAGGAACTTGTCCTAACCCTTTTTAAACCCAGGTATGCTAACCACATCCTCTGGTAAAGAGTTCCAGAGCTTATCTGTTTGTTGAGTGAAAAATTATTTCCTCCTATTTGTTTTAAAGGTATTTCAGTTTAACTTCCTTGAGTGTCCCCTAGTTTTTGTACTTTTGGAACAAGTAAAAAATCTATTTGCTTCTACTTATTCTACACCACTCAGGATTTTGTAGACCTCAATCATATCTCCCCTCATCCGTCTCTTTTCCAAGCTGAAGAGCCCTAACCTCTTTAGCCTTTCCTCATACAAGAGGAGTTCCATCCCCTTTATCATTTTGGTTGCTCTTCTTTGAACCTTTTCTAATTCCGCTATATCTTTTTTGAGATATGGCGACCAGAACTGAATGCAGTACTCAAGGTGTGGTCGTGCCATGGACTGATACAGAGGCATTATAGTATTTTCAGTCTTGTTCACCATCCCTTTCCTAATAATTCCTAGCATCCTGTTTGCTTTTTTGGCCACAGCCACACACTGAGCAGAGGATTTCAGCATACTATCTACAATGACACCTAGATCTTTTTCTTGAGTACTGACCCCCAAGGTGGACCCTGGCATCAGGTAACTATGATTCAGATTTAAACAGCACTATGTGTGTTCAAATAAGCTTCTATAAAACTGCCCAATGTGCATGTGTGCAAAAGTAGGCACAGAAAAATCATAATATCTATTTTTAGATTATATAAATGTAGGCATTCCCAGGGGGTGGAGAATAGGGGAAGCAGAGATATGATTGACACTTAAGGAAGTGCATATTTGTTTTAATATGCTTATCATCCTGCTAGATCAGTCTAGACCTGCATGGTCCATCCAGTCTGCCCAAGACAAACTCATATGTGTATACCTTACCTTGAATTTGTACCTGTCCTTTTCAGGGCACAGACCGTATAAGTCTGCCCAGCAGTATTTCCCGCCTCCCAACCACCAGTCCCGCCTCCCATCACCGGCTCTGGTACAGACCGTATAAGTCTGCCCTCCCCTATCCTAGCCTCCCAACCACCAACCCCTCTTCCCCCCACCTGCTCCGCCACCCAATTTCAGCTAAGCTTCTGAGGATCCATTCCTTCTGCACAGGATTCCTTTATGCATATCCCACACATGTTTGAACTCCGTTACCTTATATTAGAAGATGGAGGTGGAGAAGATTCCAATGATATCGTCAGTATAACAGTTGGTGCAGCCAGGAATATTCTAGTATTTCTCGTCCTCCAGCAGATGATGCAGTTGGACTGGTTTGGCAGTTTCTCTTTTGTTGTTTTTTTTTCTCAGCTTTTGAGCCGGACTCCCTGATCTTTGGTCTATGGGCCTTGGTTCTGTGGTTGATGTATTATTAGGGGACTCAATGTTAAGATCTAGCCATGTCCAGGCCACTGGTTAAAGTAAAGGAGAGCTATTTTTTTCTTCTTGGCAATCTGGAGCAGTTCATATGCTATGAGGATTTGGAGTTCTCGCCAATTTAGCGTTTCCTGCTGAAGAAGCTTTAGCAAAACTTGGGACCAGGTCAAGGAAATGTGAGGACATGTTTTATGAGAAGGACTGTGGATTGCTTTAGATCACTTTGGGATTGTAGGAATTGACTGGACATTTTGGTTGACTTTGCTCATCATCGGGGACTCTTTGCCACACATTGACTGATTATGATAAGTATAGCTATATTTGTTTCTTCAAGGACAAGCAGGCTTGCTTATTCTTATAAGTGGGTAGACACCATCCCACGTCGCCAGACCTGGCAATATTGCCATAGAAAAAACTAGAGCTTTCAGGAGTGCGGGGCACTGAGGGATTTTGCACTTTGAGAAGCGTCAAAGCCAGGAGGACTGCAACCTCTCTATCCAGGAGGTGCCGATGCGTGTGTCTCCAAGCACCGAGATCCTGTTCCTATACCGGCCCCAGCGAATCTGCATCCTGTGCCTCAACCAACGCCACAGTCTTTCCCATTGGCGGCCCTCGATGAGTGTATCTGAGCCTTTCTCCCTCAGCTTCTGGCTGGCCTTATGCAGCGATGTGTGTCGGTATCGGGGTGCTTGCGCCTATCATACCTTCTGCTGTGGCCAGCTTGGCCCTCAGCTTGTAGTGCGGCCCCCGATTCTGGAGCCACTTGCGGTACCGGTGTCGACAGCCACCCAGGCCAGCACCCCCTCGATGTCAGTGGAGGAAGCTTCACAGGAGTCGATACGGGAGCCAGTTTATTGACGCCGCTCTCGAGTACATGGGTCTTCGGCATCGAAGCAAGAACGATCTTGGACATCCCTTGGGGAAGTGCTGTCCGATACCGAAGAGGAGTGCTTATGGGAATCAGAAGAGAATCCCAGGTACTTTTCCTCCAATGATTCCTAAAGGATTCCTTCTGAGCCCTCCCCTCCACCTGAGAGGAGACTGTCTCTACTTGAGAACCTCTCTTTCACCTCTTTTGTACAGGAAATAGCTGATACCATTCCACCCCTGTAGAAGTGGAGGATGAGCCCTGGGCCAAGATGCTCAAGGTCCTGGATTAAACTTCCCTTCCTAAGGAGGCAGTGACGGCTCCTCTCCACGAGGTACTCAAGGCAGTCCTCGTTCGGAACTGGGAGTCCACTCTGTCCCTGTGGTGCCTAAGAAAACTGACATCCAGTATAGGATCCACGGTGAACCTGGGTTTTTGAGGTCCCAGTTATCTCATGATTCCACGGTGGTTGACTCTCCTCTCAAGAGAGCCAGGAGAACTAGGGACTATGCCTTGGCTCCCCCAGGCAGAGAAGCTAGAACCCCGGACTCTTTTGGGAGAAAGATTTATCAGACCTCAATGCTCATCACCCGTGTCCAGTCATACCAGCTCTTCGCAAGAGTGCACTTGCAGAACTCGGTGAGACAGCTGTCAGATTTGGTTGATGCACTCCCTCTGGAGCAGGCCGAACCATTTTGCCAGTTGCTCAAGCAGCAGAAGTCGTGTCGCAAATTCTTGGCCAGGGGCACTTACGACACTTTTCATATGGCATACAGGATCTTCCCAAGATATAGCGATGCGCAGACTCTCATGGCTTTGTGTCTCTGACCTGGAACA
Source organism: Microcaecilia unicolor (assembly GCF_901765095.1). NCBI lineage: Eukaryota > Metazoa > Chordata > Amphibia > Gymnophiona > Siphonopidae > Microcaecilia > Microcaecilia unicolor. The sequence goes on along the minus strand of NC_044036.1, from coordinate 70,734,818 downwards.
TTCTGTTCAACAGAGGTTGGCGAATGCCCCTTGCCGGGGGGATAACCTTTTTATAGAAAAGGTTGAGGAGGTCACTGAACAAATCAAGAACCATACAGATACTATATCTTCGCTCTCACGCTGGGCGTCTTTTCTATCTGTCTTCTGATCCAGGAGGTATTTTGGCAAGTTGTGGAGTGCTCGCTATTACTATTCTAGGTGTAGGTACACTTTTTCAGCTTGCCAGCCTGCTCAGGCTCAGCCCCAGCGTGCTCGTTCTTGTCAACAGCCTGCGCCTAAAGGCCCTGCTGCTCTCCAGCAAAAGCGAGGGACAAGCTTTTAACTGGCTTCAGCAGAACATAGCCATGGTCAAAGTTTCTGTCCAGGACAACTTGCCGGTTGGGGGGAGGTTAAAATTTTTTCACCAAAGGTGGCCTCTCATAACCTCCGACCGGTGGGTTCTTCAAATAGTCCGTCTTGGATACACCCTCAATTTGCTTTCCAAACCTGTAAATTGTCCACCGAGGAAACAATTGTTTCAGCTCTCAGCACAAGCAGGTACTTGCAGAGGAACTCCCTGCCCTTTTAAAGGCCCATGTGGTTGAACCCATTCCACCAGGGGAAGAAGGGCAGGGATTCTATTCCATGTACTTCCTTGTGCAGAAAGAGCCAGGGAGGATGTGTCCCATCCTAGACCTAATTCCTAATCTGAGAAAAGTTCAGGATGGTTTCCCTAGGCTCCCTTCTTCCTATGATTCAGGAAAATGATTGGCAATGCTCTCTGGACTTAAAGGATGTATATACACACATCCCAATACTTCCAGCCCATCAGAAGTATCTTCGGTTTTGGCTGGGAATGCATCACTTTCAGTACAGCGTGTTGCCTTTTGGCCTTGCATCAGCTCCCAGGTTCTTTACCAAGTGTCTTGCAGTAGTCATAGAGGGGCATAATCGAACGCGAACACCCATCTCCATGGGCGCCTATCTCCGAGGACGGGTACGCGAAGGGGCGGGACAGATCGTATTTTCGATAAAGATGGGCGTCCGTCTTTTGTTTCTATAATATGGTTTGTGCCGGCAAATGCATCGCATTTGGGTGGATTTGAGCTGGGCGGTATCGTTTTTCAACGATAATGGAAACCGAAGGCGCCCCGCTCAAAAATGAACAAATCCAAGGGATTTGGTCGTGGGAGGGGCCAGGATTCATAGTGCACTGGTCCCCCTGACATGCCAGGATACCAACAGGGCACCCTAGGGGGTACTTGTAAAAAGTAAAAAAAAAAAAATTAAAATACTTCCCAGGTGCATAGCTCCCTTCCCTTGGGTGCTGAGCCCCCCCCCCAAATCCCCCCCAAAACCCACTGCCCACAACTCCATTACCATAGCACGTATGGCTGAAGGGGGGCACCTAGATGTGGGTACAGTGGGTTTTGGGGGCGGTTTGGAGCGCTCCCATTTAGCAGCACAAGTGTAACAGGTAGGGGGGGATGGGCCTGGGTCCACCTGCCTGAAGTCCACTGCACCCACTAACTGCTCCAGGGACCTGCATACTGCTGTGATGGAGCTGGGTATGACATTTGAGGCTGGCATACAGGCTGGGAAAAAATGTTTTTAAAGTTCTTTTTTTTTTTTTGGTGGGAGGTGCAGAAGATCAACCTCGAATTCACCTCCAAACCATCTCCTCCTCTTCACCCTTTAACCCACTCCCTCAACCAACCAACCCAGGCCTCCTTCTCCTCTTTTCCTGATATCACCGAAGAGGAAACCGCCTATTTTCTCTTGGACACTAGGGAGACAAGATTGTCCGCACACTTCTCCAGGAGGTAGGCTTGAACATTCCTCATATCGAGCAGGGCTCATATGAACTCCAATTGTTGAACAGGATGGAGATGGGGCTTGGGGTAATTTATAACAAAACCCTAGTAGCTCCAGCACCCAAATAGTCATCTGCAGGGACTCTCGAGCACCATCCTCCGAGGTGCTCTTCACCAGCCAATCGGCGAGATAAAGGAACACATGAACTCCCAGTCTGCATAGCAACACTATGCAGCTTATTTTCGAAAGAGAAAGAAGCCCATATTTCGACCCAAATCGGGAGATGGGCGCCTTTCTCTCAGGGACAGTTGCAATGGAGAGAGAGAGGTTGAGAATATGACAGATGGGAGGGTTACAGTAGGAGAGATGGTGTTGAGTAGGTTGGTGGGGATGGGGTCAGAGGAACAAGAGGTGCATTTCGAGGAGGAGAGAAGATGGGTGGTTTCCTCTTCGGTGATATCAGGAAAAGAGGAGAAGGAGGCCTGGGTTGGTTGGTTGAGGGAGTGGGTTAAAGGGTGAAGAGGAGGAGATGGTTTGGAGGTGAATTCGAGGTTGATCTTCTGCACCTTGTCGCGGAAGTAATCAGCCAATGATTGAGGCGAGAGTGAGGGGGGGGGGTGGGAGCGGAGGGCACTTTGAGGAGGGAGTTAAGGGTGGCGAAGAGACGACGAGGGTTAGAGCTGAGGGAATTAGTCAAATGGGTATAATAGTCCTGTTTGGCGAGGAATAGGGAGGACTGGAAGGAGGATAGCATGAATTTGTAATGAATGAAGTCAGTGTGGGTGCGAGATTTCCTCCAGAGGCGTTCAGCCAATCGGGCGCAGGAGAAGAGGTATCGGGTGCAAGGGGTCAGCCAGGGCTGGGGATTAGTACGCCTTGTGGGACGGGAGATGGATGGTGCAAGGGTGTCCAGTGCAGAGGAGAGAGTGGCATTGTTAGTGGAGACAGCTTTGTCAACAGATTTGGAGGACATGATGGAAGGGAGGAGATCAGAGATACTAGAGGATAAGGTGGGAGGGTCGACAGCCTGGAGATTCCTGGAAGTAGTGGTTAGTGTTGGACGGGACTGAGGGGGAGAGTGATGAAGTGTGAAGGTGATCAGGTGATGGTCAGAGAGAGGAAGAGCTGAGGCGCAGAAATTGGAGGGTGAGCAGGTAGAGGAGAGGACGAGGTCAAGACAGTGGCCAGATTGGTGAGTAGGGGTGGTGGAGCTCAGTTGGAGGTTGAAGGAGGAGGTTAGAGTGAGGAACTGAGAAGCGTAAGAGTCGGATAGGTCATAAGTGTGTAAGTTAAAGTCTCCAAGAATGAGGGATGGGGGTGAGGGCTCAAGAAATATGGAGAGCCAGGCATCAAACTCGGTAAGGAAGGAAGAGAGGGACTTATCAGGGGGGCGGTAAATGACTGCAACTTTGAGTGGCAGCGGGTAGAATAGACGGAAGGAGTGAACTTCAAAGGATGAGAAGCAGTGAGACTGCGGTAGAAGGAGAGGTTGAAAACTGCAGGAGGGCGAAAGTAGTAACTTGACGCTGCCACCGCGGCCAACTGGGCGGGGAGAATGGGAGAAGAGAGAACCTCCATGGCAGAGGGCCGCGACTGAGGCAGAGTCGTCGGGGGTGAGTCAGGTTTCAGTTAGGGCGAGCAGTTAAAGGGAACGGGAGATGAAGAAATCATGGGTGAAGGAAAGTTTATGTCGGAAAATGGCCGGTGATCACTTTCGAAAATAAGCCTGATAGTGTAGTCATTGCAAGTAGTATACCATGCCATACTTTGTATTGTTGTTCGAATATTTTTACTGCTGTAATTGCCTATTGCTCATGTTTGATCTATTCTTACTGTACACCGCCTTGAGTGAATTCCTTCAAAAAGGAGGTAAATAAACCTAATAAATATATAATAATGTTATGAAGGAAGGGAATGTCTTTATTCATCCCACAACTGGAAAGAAATGTGTTTTGAGATCTATTACAACCTGTGAATCAGCAGGGGTGGTACACTTAATTAAATGCCCCTGTGACTTACTGTATATCGGACAGACCACGAGAAGTTTAAAAACTAGATCGATGGAGCACCGTTCGTGTCTCAAACATTTGAAGTGGGAGGCTCCGCTAGTAACTCATTGTGAAACCCAACGCCATCAGTTTGACAATCTAGTATACACAGTATTGGAGCAAATAAGACCGTCCGAAAGGAGAGGAGATATGGGTCATGCGTTGTGGCAATTAGAACAGAAGTGGATATTTTTCTTCAACTCAACCGAACCAGACGGTTTGAATGTTTAGGTCAAGTGGTCTGCATTCTTCTAAAGATTTCTGGTAGGAGACACATTTTTTCTTCGAATGATATTGGTTCCACTGATTGCGTGATGACAGAGCTAGCGAAGGCTGATTGGCTGGCTTGAATAAGAATGGAAGGAGCGTAATCTTCCTTAAAATGGCGTTGGTGTTTCTCTGATAGTTACCTGCTTGGTTTTTTGATGCAGCACATGAGACACACGATTAATTTCTCAGATGTAATACAAAAAAGAAAACCCCTGATGCAGCAGAAGCGAAATGGGGACTCCCTGTTGGGCCGATCAGCTGGTGATATTGAGGACAGAAGAACACTGAAGCGATTGGACTATGAGCTAAGTTGTTTATGGCTGGATCACCTTGGCTGAGATAAGTAACCATTGAATTGATAGAGATTGCATGAATTCAACTGAAAAGAACTGATTTAAAATTATATTCTGTGATCTGGTTAGACATATACACGCTTGTCATCCTAGCAATAAAGGTGAGAGAGATGTTCTACATCCACTTTAGACGCACTGAGTGGAGGTTTTTTTTAAGCCAGATGATGGTACACCAGGCTCATACCTTATAGTCCGAAGTATCGGGCTGGCTGTGTGGTGTTACTGAGGCTTTTTTTCTCCACCATTTAATGCATAGTGTGAGGCTTAAGAGTGACAGCGGTAATAAGCAGTTTTCGAGTTACACAGTGGGTGTGAAGCTGTGGTTGGAGTTTCATTAAATTTTAACTGCCAGACCCTCGACCATTCTTTTAACATTCGGAGATCCCTTCTCATCATTTCTACTCCCTCCAGGGTATTCACTCTATTGGCTATTTTCGTGTCATCTGTAAAAAGGCACACCTTGCCTTCCAACCCTTCAGCAATATCTCCCACAAATATATTAAACAGAATTGGCCCTAGCACCGACCCCTGAGGAACTCCAGAGAAGCCTACTATTTCACCATTAGGGAACCAAAATTTTAATTACATTTTTTTCAGGGTAGGTTTTGAAGATGAATGCCCATCATTCTAAAGTGGTGACAGGAAATTAAGGGGCCCTTTTACCAAATGGCTTTAAAAGATGGCCCGCAGTGGCATCTGTGCGAGGAATTTCCATGCTGAGGCCACCTTTTCCTGCCGTCAGTAAAAGAGGCTTTTTCCACAGGAGGCAATACATGCCCGTGTGGTAATTAAAAGATTGCCATGTTGCCATTAACTGCTGGAGCCCTTACCACCTCCTATTTATGAGATTGTGAGGGCTCTGGCTATAACCCAGCGATATACATGTGCTGCCTGATTACCGCCAGGCACACACCCCAGTGCTAGAAAATCAAAGTGTATTTTTGTAAAGCCTCCCCCTTTTGCCTCTAAAAGGGGAGCTAAACACTTCAGAAGAGAATTAAAGCCCTTCTGGCAAAGGAAAAACACTCCAGAGTTTAGTTTTTTTCTTTTATAATAATGCTTAAATTTATTAGAGTAAATAAGTGATTACAAAAAAATTATTTTATCTCAGTATTACAGAAAATATTTGTATCTGTCTATATTTCAGCATAAGGAAAATAAAATCTCTCTCTGTTCTTTCTGTGTATTTCCCTGGAAGCATAACAAATCTGATAAGCACATCTTGTGGCAGTCAGATTTGTTAAGCTTCCAGGGAAATACACAGAAAGAACAGAGAGAGAGATTTTATTTTCCTTATGCTGAAATATAGACTGATACAAATATTTTCTGTAATACTGAGATAAAATATTTTTTTTGTAATCACTTATTTACTGAAGCTTAATTTTGTCCAGTCACTTAATGCCTTATGTTTTCTCTCTTATCTGGTATTCTTCAACTCTGACCTCTAAGGTCACCTTCACATAATTTTGCTTCTTTGGTATTTTTCCCAGTTATCCATCATTTGCCCTTTGTAACCCCAAATCTCCCTGAATATGTAACACTCAAATGTATCTTTCACTGAAAGTGCTTCTCTGTATTATATCCAGTGCTTGTTTGAAACAAACAGAGGTTTGGTAAAGTTTATGGCTCATTACTTAGGCCAAGCAAGCCTGTGAGCTTGCCCCTGAAAAGGCCAAGAAGACACAGGCTAGCTGTAGATCATAGATAAGAGCATAAGTTATATATACAAAGCTGGCTGATCTCTGCAAAACCAGACAGCTTTATACTAAACATTTTCTAGTGCTGGAAATGACACGCAAAAAAGTCAGAATTAATACCGGGCTCCTGAGCGAGCCCAGTGGTAGGGCCGAATCACAGTGTGCCAAGTTGGCACAATCCCTGCCATTCTTCGATAAAAGGGCCCCTTAACTTCTTGTGCTGTTTAAATATAAGTAAGATGAGAGTAGATTATTTAAATGAGGGACTACTAATTAAATTTATATTTTTTTCTGATTTGACGTAATCTCTTATTTTGGTTTTCTTTACAGATAAGACACAATAGCAAAATGTGCACCACTTTTTAAAGAAAAGCAGTCAAAAATAATTCATATGTTAGAATATCACATATACCAGTACAGCTTTAGTTTTCACCATACTGTACCTAAATCAAATGTAGAGATTGGATTTAAAATGGCCATAAACTTTGTTTCATCATTCTCTTCACTATGATAGAAATCATAATTGGATTAGAGATTTTCAGCAAATTGTTTCAGTGACTTCAAATAATAAAATATTGTCTAAAATTTCAGAACAAGAAGAAACTGGAAATTCAAAATTTAGGAAAACGTAAGTGTTTTATATAGTTATCAAACTTTAGAAATGTATTATAATTAAATGAGTACATTATTTTTATTTATATATTTATTTGGATTTGCTCACACCTTTTTCAGGCGTAGGTCAAGCGCAAGGTGAGTTACATTCAGGTATTATGGGTATTTCTCTGTCCCTGGAGGATTCACAGTTCAAGTTTGTACCTGAAGTAATGAAGCAGCACTGGGATTTGAACCGGGCACCTCTGAATGTCAAGACTGGTGCTGTACTAGGCTTACAGAGGCACAGGGTAAATATTTTTCTCCAAGGACAAGCAGGCTGAGTTGTTCTCACAACTGGGACGGTGATCCGTGCTGGCCCGGGAACCGGCATAAAACAGAGCAATAAAAAGAAAAAAATTGCCAGAGCCTTCTGTTGTGCGTGCAGCGGCGCACAGCGCATGCACAGACTGACTTCCCACCCGCCGTGCGAGCCACAGGGTTTTTCTGTAGCTCCTCTCTGTGCCTCGGAAAGAGCCTTCCACAGCGCTTAATCGCTCATTTTTCCTGTTGTACCCAGTTCCTTGGGCCCGACCATAGCCCAGCTCGTTGTACTCTTTGTCTTCATATGAAGAGAAGGACACAACTTGTTTGAGAATCCCAGAGAGAAAAACCTTTTGGGGCTCGGTCTGGTCCTTCTGCGTCAGCATCAACATCGGAACCGAGGTCGACGTCATCAACACCAAGGAACGCACCGACGTCGGGAATGGAGGTAGGCATGGCTGCTGAGAGGCCACAAAATGCTGGGAGCATTGAGGCATCGAGTGGGTCACCACCTTTCTCAAGGCTTCCTGCTGTGTAGGCCCCTCTAGACCGCGCATTGTTGGATTCGACGTCCTCGTCGGCACCAAGGAGCCTCGGTGATGTGCATCGAGTGAAAACTAAGAAGCACCGTCACCGTTCCCCCTCGACACACGGTGCCGGGAGCTCTAGAAGTGTTGGCGCTGGGAGGACCGCTTTCCCTCCATACAGGAGGTGCCGATGCGCCGTCCTCCCAGCAGTCTGGTTCCTGCTCCCGAGCCTCATCTGATTCTGCCACCGACTGCTTCACTTGACCCGCAGCCTTCTCCGATGGTGGCTCTTGACGAGCGTATCCGGGCCTTACTTTCAGACCTCCTAGAAGGGTTGCTGCACCAGTCTGCATTGGCGTTGGGGGTGCTTGCGCCTTCTGTTGCAGCGGCATCTGGCCCTCCACCTGTGGTGAGGTCTCTGAGCTTGGTACCGCTTGCAATTCTGGTATCAACTGCCACCCAGGTTGATTCTCCATCGATGCTGGTAGAGGAAGCTTCACCAAGCCCCTCGACACCGCCATCGGGGACGTAGGTCTTCAGCGTCGAGGCAAGTATAGTCTTGGAGATCACTGAGGGAAGTGCTATCTGATACTGAGGAGGAACGCTCGTGGGAGTCAGAGGAAGATCCCAGATACTTCTCCTCCAATGAGTCCTTTGGGATACCCTCTGAACCATCTCCTCCACCTGAGAGGAGACTGTCTGCCCCTGAGAGCCTCTCCTTTGCCTCTTTTGTGTGAGAAATAGCTGAGGCCATTCCATTTCCCTTAGACATGGAGGATGAGCCTAGGGCTAAGATGCTCGAGTTCTGGACTACACCTCTCCACTTAAAGAGGCAGTGACAGCTCCTTTGAGTAAGGTACTCGGGGGAGTCCTTATGCAAAACTGGGCATTCCCTCTGTCTGGTACTGTGATCCCCAAGAAGACTGATTCCCAGTATCAGATCCACGGTGAACTGGGGTTAATGAGGTCTCAGTTACCCCATAACTCCATGGTAGTAGACTCCGCTCTCAAAAGAGCCAAGAGTTCTAGGGACCATGCTTTAGCGCCTCCAGGCAGGGAGACTAGAACCTTGGACACTTTTGGGAGAAAGACATATCAGGCCGTTATGCTCACTGCCCATATTCAGTCTTACCAGCTCTTTATGAGCATCCACTTGCGGAACTTGGTGAGACAGCTGCCCAGTTTGGAAGATGCCCTCTCACCAGAGCAGGCAGAACCTTTTTGCCAGGTGGTCAGGCAGCAGAAGGTGTGTTGTAAATTTCTGGCCAGGGGCGCTTACGACACTTTTGATGTAGCATTCAGGATCTCTGCTCAAGGTATAGTGATGCACAGACTTCTCAAGGCTGCGGGTCTCTGTCCTAGACCATTCGGTCCAACAGAGAATTGCAGATGTTCCTTGCCAGGGGGATAATCTTTTTGGAGAGGATCTGTTGGATCAGATCAAGAAGCACACGGATGCTATGGCTTCTCTCTCCCACTGAGCAACTTCTGCTATTACCTCCTCTTCTGGGAGGTTTTTTGGCGGGTCTTGGGGTGCTCCCTATTCCTATTCAAGACGTAGGTACACTCCAGCGTCTCGCCAACCTGTTCAGGCTCAGCCCCAGCGCGATCATTCTCGTTGAACGTACGCCAAAGGCTCCTGCTGCTCCCTAGCAAAAGGAAGGGACAGGCTTTTGACTGACTCCACAAAAGCAAAGCCACAATCAAAGTGTCCATTCCAGACGACTTGCCAGTTGGAGGGAGGTTAATGTTTTTCACCAAAGGTGTCCTCTCATAACCTCAGACCGGTGGGTTCTTCAAATAGTCCGGTTAAGATACACCCTCAATCTGGAATCTAAACCTCCAAATTGCCCACCGGGAGTTCATTCATACAGCTCCCAGCATGAGCAGGCATTTGCAGAGGAACCCTCTGCCCTTCTAAAGGCCCATGCAGTTGAACCCGTTCCACCAGGGGAAGAAGGGCTGGGATTTTTTCCAGGTACTTCATTGTGCAAAAGAAATCAGGGGGGATGACCATTCCAAATTCCTCAGCTGCAGAAAGTGCTGACGACGGATGCATCTCTCCTGGGGTGGGGAGCTAATGTAGATGGGCATCACACTCAGGGAGCCTGGTCCACCCAGGAAACGGATCTTCAGATCAACCTCCTGGAGCTTCGGGCAATCTGGAATGCTCTAAAGGCCTTCAGAGATCGGCTGTCCAACAAAATTATCTTAATTCAAACAGTCAATCAGATTGCAATGTCCTATGTCAACAAGCAGGGGGGCACCGGATCTCGCCCTCTGTTTCAGGAAGCCGTCCAGCTGTGGCTTTGGGTGCGCCATCAAGGCATGTTTCTTCAAGCCACTTATCTGGCGGGTGTAAACAACAGTCTAGCTGACAGGCTGAACAGGGTAATGCAACCTCACGAGTGGTCGCTGAATATGGGTGTTGCCCCCAAGATCTTCTGAGCGTGGGTGACCCCCTCGGTGGATCATTTTGCCACTCAAATCAATCACAAGGTCTCTCAGTTCTGTTCCAGGCTTTAGGCCCTTTGCAGACTAGTGTCAGGTGCCTTTCTCCTGCATTGGGAAACAGGCCTTCTGTATGTGTATCCTCTCGTACCTCTGATAGGAAAGACTTTGCTGAAACTCAAGGAAGACCGTGGGACCATGATCCTGATTATGCCTTCCTGGCTGCGTCAGATTTGGTTCCCTCTACTTCTGGAATTGTCCTCTGAAGAACCGTGGAGATTGGAGTGTTTTCTGACCCTCATCACTCAGAACTAGGGATAGTTTCTACATCCCAACCTCCAGTCTCTGGCTCTCACAGCCTGGATGTTGAGAGCCTGGAATTCGCTTCCTTGGGTCTTTCAGAGGGAGTTTCCCGGGTCTTGCTGGCTTCCAGGAAAGATTCCACTAAGAGGTGTTACTCTTTCAAATGGAGGAGGTTTGCCGTCTGATGTGACAACAAGTCCATAGCCGAGCCGCTTGTAGTCTGTGTCTTCGCATGAAGAAACGGACTCAAGCGTCTCAAGAAGCCCAATGAGAGAAGCTTTTTGGGGCTCGGTCCGGTCCTTCAACATCGGCGTCGGGAGTGAAGGTAATGGCTGCGGAATGACCAACTCGTGCTGGGAGCAGTGAGGCATCGAGTGGGTCTCCACCTGTCTCGAGGCCTCCTGTTATCCAGGCCCCCCCCCCGGCCCCGAGGAGACTTGAGGATTCCATGTCTTCCTCATCGGTACCGAGGAGTCTCGATGACAGGCGTCGAGTGAAGGCGAAGAAGCACTGTCATCGTTCTCCTTCAACACACAGTGCCAGGAGCTCTGGGGTGTAGAGGGATTCGGCACCCGAGAAGCGTCAGCGCCGAGAGGATCGCTGTCTCTCTAGTCAGGAGGTACGTCGGTCTAGCAGCCCGGTACCTGCTCCTGAGCCTCGACAGATTCTGTCACCGGCTCCTTTACCGACCCCGCAGCCTTGTCTGACAGCAGCTCTCTACGAGCGCATCAGGGTCCTGCTTCCAGAGCTTCTAGAAAGGTTGCTGCACCAGTCTGCTTTGATGTCGGGGGTGCTTGCGCCTTCCGTACCATCTGCTGCAGCGGTATCTGGCCCTTTGCCTGTGGTAAGTTCCCCCGACCTCAGTGCTGCTTGTGGCATTGGTGTCGGCTGCCACCCAGGTCAACTCCCCTTCGACATCGGTGGAGGAAGCTTCACCAGAGTCCAGTCGGGCATCGACTTCTCGGCACCGCCATCGAGGACGTCGTTCCTCGTCGTCGAGGCAGGCTCAGTTTTGGACTGCTGTAAGAGATGTCTTGTCCGATATTGAAGATGAGCGTTCGTGGGAGGAAGAGGAGGATCCCAGGTACTCTTCTACTGATGAGACCTATGGGATTCCTTCTGAATCTTCCCCTCCACCACAAAGGAGACTTTCTTCACCGGAGAGTCTATCCTTTACCTCCTTTATCCAGAAAATGGCTGCAGCTATTCCCTTCCCTATGGAGGTTAAGGATGAGCCCAGGGCCGAGATGCTCGAGGTCCTGGAGTATCCTTCGCCTAGAGAGGCTGCAACGGCTCCTTTGCATAATGTACTGAAGGAAATCCTTTTGCGAAACTGGTCGTTCCCTCTGTCTAATCCCGTGATCCCAAAAAGGACTGAATCCCAGTATCGGATCCACGGGGAGTCTGGATTGATGAAGTCTCAGTTACCTCACAATTCCATGGTGGTGGACTCCGCTCTCAAAAGAGCCAAGAGTACTAGGGACTATGCCTCGGCGCCTCCAGACAGAGAATCTAGAACCTTAGACTCTTTTGGGAGGAAGGCGTATCAGGCCGCTATGCTCGCTGCCAAAATCCAAACATACCAGCTCTTCACGAGCATCTACTTGCGGATCTCGGTGAGACAATTGTCTAGCTTAGTTGATGCACTTCCTCCGGAGGAAGCCGAGCCTTTTCGCCAGGTAGTCAGGCAGTAGAAGGTGTGTCGAAAATTCCTGGCCAGGGGTACATTCGACACTTCTGATATAGCATCCAGGATCGCTGCCCAAGGTATAGTGATGCACAGACTCTCATGGCTGCGTGTCTCTGACCTGGATCATTCGGTCCAGCAGCAGATGGCGGATGTTCCTTGCCGGGGGGATAACCTTTTGGTGAGAAAGTAGAGGATCTAGTTGACCAGCTCAAGAAGCACAATTATGCTATGGATTCTCTCTCCCGCCGGGCGTCTTCTGCTACTACCTCCTCATCAAGAAGGTTTTTTAGAGGGAAGAGGAGTGCTCCCTATTCCTATGCTAGGCGTAGGTACACTCCTGCTTCTTGGCAGCATGTTCCGGCTCAATCCCAGCGCACTCGTTTTCATCAACAGCTTGCACTTAAGGCCTCTGCAGCTCCCCAGCAAAAGCAAGGGACGGGCTTTTGACTGGCTCCAGTTCAGCATAGCCTTAGTAAAAGTGTCCGTGACAGACGACTTCCCGGTTGGGGGGAGGTTGGTATTTTTTCACCAAAGGTGGTCTCTCATAACCTCCAAATTGTCCACCGGGAGCTCATTCTTACAGTTCCCAGCACAAACAGGTACTTGTAGAGGAACTCTCCACCCTTCTGATGGCCCAAGTAGTCAAACTCATTCCACCAGGGGAAGAAGGACTGGGATTCTATTCCAGGTACTTCCTTGTGCAAAAGAAAACAGGGGTATGCATCCCTTCGTAGACCTAAGGGCCCTGAACAAATTTCTTATCCGAGAAAAGCTCAGGATAGTTTCCCTAGGCACCCTTCTTCACATGATTCAGGAAAACAATTGGCTATGCTCTCTGGACTTAACACATCTAGGTACTTCCAGCTCACAGGAAGTATCTTCGATTTCGGCTGGGAACACAGCACTTTCAGTACCGTGTACTGCCTTTTGGCCTGGTGTCTGCGCCCAGAGTGTTTACCAAATGCCTAGCTGTAGTCGCAGCGTCGCTACGCAGACTGGGAGTGCATGTGCTTCCTTATCTCAACGATTGGCTGGTGAAGAGCACCTTGAAGGAGGGTGCTCTGGAGTCCATGCGAATGACTATTCGGGTGCTACAGCTACTTAAATTATCCCAAGTCCCATCTCACCCCAGTCCAAACAATGGAATTCATTGGAGCCCTGTTGAACACTCAGACAGCTCGAGCTTATCTTCCCCAGGTAAGGGCGGACAATGTTCTGTCCCTGGTGTCCATTGTTCGAGCGTCTCACCAGGTCACTGCTCGGCAGATGTTGAGACTTCTGGGGCACATGGTCTCCACAGTGCATGTCACCCCCATGGCACGTCTACATAGGAGATCAGCTCAATGGACCCTAGCTTCCCAGTGGTTTCAAGCTGCGGAGGATCTAGAGGATGTCATCCAACTGTCCACCGGCTTTCGGAATTCTCTCCACTGGTGGACGATTTGATCCAATTTGACCATGGGACGACCATTCCAAGTTCCTCAACCACGAAAATTGTTGATGACGGATGCATCTCTCCTGGGGTGGGGAGCTCATGTAGATGGGCTCCACACAGGGAGCCTGGTCCTTTCAGGAAAGAAGTCTGTAGATCAACCTCCTGGAATTAAGAGCCATCTGGAACTCTCTAAAGGCTTTCAGAGATTGGCTGTTCAACCAAATCATTTTAATTCAGACAGACAATCGGGTTGCCATGTATTACACCAACAAGCAGGGGGGTACCGGATCTCGCCCTCTGTGTCAGGAAGCCATCCAGATTTGGCTTTGGGCTCGCCGTCACGGCATGTTTCTCCAAGCCACTTATCTGGCAGGTGTAAACAACAGTCTTGCCGACAGGTTGAGCAGGATAATGCAACCTCACAAGTGGTCACTGAACATGGGCATAGTCCACGAGATCTTCCGAGCATGGGGCACACTTCGGTGGATCTTTTTGCCACTCAGATCAATCACAAAGTCCCTCAGTTCTGTTCCAGTCTTCAGGCCCACGACAGACTAGCGTCAGATGCCTTTCTCCTACATTGGGGACAGACCTTCTGTATGCGTATCCTCCCATACCTCTAGCAGGGAAGACTTTGCTGAAACTCAAGCTAGATTGCGGAACCATGATCTTGATTGCACCCTTCTGGCCGCATCAGATTTGGTTCCCTCTTCTTCTGGAGTTGTCCTCCGAAGAACCGTGGAGATTGGACTGTTTTCCAACCTTCATCACTCAGAACGAGGAGTTGCTTCTACATCCCAACCTCCAGTCTCTGGCTCTCACCGCCTGGATGTTGAGAGCTTAGAATTTGCCTCCTTTGGTCTTTCACAGGGTATCTCCCGAGTCTTGCTTGTTTCCAGAAAAGATTCTACTAAGAGGTGTTACTCTTTCAAATGGAGGAGGTTTGCCGTCTGGTGTGACAGTAAGGCCCTAGATCCTCTTTTTTTTGTCCTACACAGATCCTGCTTGAATACCTTCTACACTTATCAGAGTTTGGTCTCAAGACCAACTCCGTAAGAGTTCACCTTAGTGCAATTAGTGCTTATCACCGTTTAGAGGGTATGCCTATCTTTGGACAGTCTTTAGTTCGCTTCATGAGAGGTTTGCTGTTGTCAAAGCCCACTTTCAAACCTCCACCAGTGTCATGGGATCTCAACGTCATTCTCACCCAGCTGATGAAAGCTCCTTTTGAGCCACTGAATTCCTGCCATCTGAAGTACTTCACCTGGAAGGTCGTTTTCTTGGTGGCTGTTACATCATCTCATAGAGTCCGTGAGCTTCAGGCCTTGGTAGTGCATGCACCTTATATCAAGTTCCATCACAACAGAGTAGTCCTCGGCAAGCGCCCTAAGTTCCTGCCAAAGGTTGTGTCGAAGTTCCATCTAAACCAGTCAATTGACTTGCCAACTTTCTTTCCCCGTCCTCATACCCGCTCTGGCAAAAGCAGATTGTACACCTTGGACTGCAAGAGAACATTGGCCTTATACGTGGAGCGGACAAAGCCCTTTAGACAGTCTGCCAAGTTTGTTTCTTTTGATCCCAACAGGAGGGGAGTCGCCATCGGAAAACGCACAATCTCCAGTTGACTAGCAGATTGCATTTCCTTCACTTATGCCTAAGCTGGGCTGTCTTTAGAGGGCCATGTCACGGCTCATAGTGTTAGAGCCATGGCTGCATTAGTGGCTCACTTGAAGTCAGCCTCCATTGAGGAGATTTGCAAGGCTGCAACATGGTCATCAGTCCACACATTCACATCTCACTACTGCCTTCAGTAGGATACCCGACGCGACAGTTGTTTTGGGCAATTGGTGCTGCAGAATCTGTTCGGGGTTTAGAATCCAACTCCACCCCTCTAGACCCATTTTTGTTCTGTTGCAGGTTGCACTCTGTTAGTTGTTTATGGTTTCAGGTCTGTCTATGTTATGTCCTCGCTGTTGCGAGGCCCAACTGACCAATGTTCATTGTTTTGAGTGAGCCTTGTTGCTAGCGTACCCCACATGTGAGAACAAGCAACCTGCTTGTCCTCGGAGAAAGCGAAGATACATACCTGTAGCAGGTATTTTCTGAGGACAGCAGGCTGATTGTTCTCACAAATCCGCCCACCTCCCCTTTGGAGTTGTTATTGTTTCTTTTTATGCTTTTGATTTAACTGAAGAACTCGTTCACGCGACGGGCGGAAAATCGGTCCGCGTATGCGCGGTGTCTGCTGCACGCGCACCAGAAGACTCTGGCAAGACTTTTTTTTATATTTTGCTTGCAAAATGCCGGTTCCCCGGGCGACACAGACGTCGACCCACATGTGTGAACAATCAGCCTGCTGTACTCGGAGAATACCTGCTACAAGTATGTATCTTCGCTTTACTGACAATAGCTCCGGAAGCTCATTTTTTAGTTCTGTCAGTACTCTGAGATGAATACCATCCGGTCCGGGAGATTTGGTTCAGTTTTTGTAGAACTTCCCCATTACATCCTCCAGGTTTACAGAGAATTCATTAAGTTTCTCCGACTCGTCAGGTTCGAATACCATTTCTGGCACCGGTATCCCACCTCGGTGAAGGCCGAAGCAAACAATTAATTTAATCTCTTCGCAATGTCTTTGTCTTCCCTGATCGCCCCTTTTACTCCTCGGTTATCTAGCGGTCCAACCGATTCTTTTGCCGGCTTCCTGTTTTTAATTTACGTTAAAAAAAATTCTGTTTTTGCCTCCAACGCAATCTTTTTTTCGAAGTCCCTCTTAGCCTTCTTTATCAGCGCTTTCCATTTGACTTGACATTCCTTATGCTGTTTCTTATTATTTTCAGTCGGTTCCTTCTTCCATTTTCTGAAGGATTTTCTTTTAGCTCTAATAGCTTCCTTCACCTCACTTTTTAACCACGCTGGCTGTCGATTGGTCTTCCGTCCTCCTTTTTAAATACACGGAATATATTTGGCCTGTGCTTCCAGAATGGTGTTTTTGAACAGCATCCATGCGTGATGTAAAATTTTGACCCTCGCAGTCGCTCCTCTAAGTTTTTTTTCACCGTTCTTCTCATTTTATCATAGTCTCCTTTTTTAAAGTTAAACACTAATGTATTTGATTTCCTATGTATACTTACTTCAAAGCTAATATCAAATCCGATCATATTATGATCACTGTTATCAAGCGGCCCCAGCACCATTACCTCCCACATGAGATCATGCACTCCAGTAAGGACTAAGTCTAGAATTTTTCCTTCTCTCGTCGGCTCCTGTACCAGCTGCTCCATAAAGCTGCCCTTGATTTCATCAAGGAATTTTACCTCCCTAGCGTGCCCCGATGTTACATTTACCCAGTCAATATCGGGGTAATTGAAATCGCCCATTATTATTGTGTTGCCCAGTTTGTTTGCGTCCCTAATTTCCTTTAACATTTCTACATCCATCTGTTCATCCTGGCCAGGCGGACGGTAATAGTACTAGTAGTAGCTTGGGGAACTCACTTCTGTTCCCACTGCAGCTCCTTGTGACTCTGGGCAAGTCACTTAACCCTCCACTTAACCTGAATATATGTAAACTGCTTTGAATGTAGTTGGAAAAAAAACCCTCAGAAAGGCGGTATGTCAAGTCCCATTTCCCTTTCCTCCTCAAAGAGGGGTTCCTACCACTCACAGAGGATTAGGGACACTCATTGTTCTCAACAACCTCACAGACTAAGCCCTACAGACAGTCCATCCAGTTTTTTGATTCTTTTGATCCCAACAGGATGGGGGTCGCCATCGGGAAATGCACCATTTCCAGTTGTCTGGCAGATTGTGTTTCCTTCATTTATGCCCAGGCTGTGCTGACTCTTGAGGGTCATCTTAAATCTAATAATGTCAGAGCCATGGCGGCATCGGTAGCCCACTTTTGGTCAGCCTCCATAGATGAAATTTGCAAGTCTGCAATGTGGTGTTCAGTCCACACTCTCATATCTCACTACTGCCTTGAGCAGGATACCCAACGTGATAGTCTGTTTGGACAGATAGTTCTGCTGAATTTGTTAGGGTTCTACAATCCAACTCCATCCCCCTAAGCCTGTTTTGTTCTGTTCCAGGCTGCACTCTCATACAGTTGTATATAGTTTCAGGTTAATCAGTATTTTGCCCTCATTATTTTTGGTGAGCCTAGTAACTATGAATTCCCATATTGGAGAATATTGCCTGCTTGTCCTTGGAGAAAGTGAAGATACTTACCTGTAGCGGGTATTCTCCAAGTACAGCAGTCCATTTATTCTCAATTCCCTCCCTCCTTCCCTTGAAGTTGATTTCATGCTATGCTATTGTAGTGCTGGTCCCATGCTCTTGTTGCGGGTGGGATGGCACTCGCAGATGCGCAGTGGACATACTGTACATGGTCTTAAAGCTATATTAGCTTTATTTAAGCTCCACTTCGGGTGATGTGGATGACATCACCCACAAGTGAGAATGACTGGCCTGCAGTTTTGGAGAATAGCTGCTACAAGTAAGTATCTTCGCTATACTGGTTGTGACTGCAAATTTGGGGGAATCCTTGACAATGGGCAGCATGAGGGGATCATGGTAGCAAAGATGTAAGTGCCATGCTTGAGGAAGGAGAATCGAGCATGTCAGTTAAATGTGTCAGCTAGTGTACAGCCTGTAGAAGTTGTGGCGTAGCACCACAGCTACCTTTTATTACCTGTTCTAAAATACTAGCAGAACTTGAGACATCCCAGCCTGGATGTCTCAATTCCACGTTGTTCATCCTTTCTGAAATGTCACTTATAGTTTATAAATAAATATTGTTGAACATGTTGTGGCAGCTCTTTATTGGTTGGTTTTGTTTTTTTTTGCAGCTTGTTTAAAATGCCTAAGCATCTATCTGAACATGTAGAATATCATGCCAGTTCCAGTGAGATAGTGTTAGACACTATTAGCACCACCAGCATACAGAATATGGGAGTAAAATTATTGAAGAACAGCCCTTGTAAGGAGATGACTCGGTATTCAAGTTTTAATCAGCTTAATGTTCAGAATTTTGACTCTGGAGACAAGAACACAATTCAAAATGCGCCCTTGTTTCCTGCAGCTTCTTTGTCAATCAGCGTACCTGGTAATTATAACTCTAACCTTCTCTTTGTTATTTTTAATATAGATATAAAATCTTTCCATACTGTATGTAATAGTTTATATAATAAAGATTCACTCTTAATAGATCACTTCCTCTAATTTTCTTCAGCAGCATCAGAAGAGGCTTTTGGGCTTTTAAGACCTGTTACAGAAATCCGTATCCTATTTCTAAAGATTTTAGTAGAAGTAAAAAGTGTTTGATTCTAACATACATCTCAGTGCTTCACGTGAAGGGACATTTTTAATATGACATCTAAGTCTGATTTAGAGTGTTTTGCTGAAAACATCTAAAAATCAAGTGGTGAATATATAGCGATTTTCAAACCAGAAAAATGTCTCTCTTTTTGTTTCGAAAATCGCTATTTTCTAGACATTTCGTGCTCAGTTCATCTATCTTTTGGTACCATTTTTGAAAAATAAAGTCATAGGGAAAACCGCACAAAATTAAGCTATTGGGACGTCTGGAGGCCAGGATTCTTAGTAGACTGGCCACACAGACATCCCAGCAGAGCATTGGACACTGCAGTGGAACATAAAAGGTCTCAGGTACATCTCCATAGGAGCCAACTTTTCAAAATGATTGGGGGTGCTTAATTTTTTTTTTTTTTACAGGTGGTGCATTTCCCCCCTTTCTCCTCCCCCGCCCCCTCTCCGATTTCCAGGCCCCCTCCCTCTCCTCCAAGTTCCAGGCCCTCCCCTCCCTCTCCTTCGAGTGCCAGGCCCCCCCTCCTCCGAGTGCCAGTCCCAACCCCAGCCCGACCTCTTCTTCCACAACAATCCTCCGTCCTGCCGCCCAGAATTTAAAACTCATTTTACCTCGGGTCCCAGCAGCAGTGAAAAGTGAGCAGGCTCGGCGCTTCAGCCTTCCCTTCTCGGGCCAGATCTGAGAGAGAAGGGAAGGCTGAAGCGCCAAGCCTGCTCGCCTGTCACTGCTGCCGGGACCCGAGGTAAGATGAATTTTAAATTCTGGGCGGCAGGAAGATGAGAACAGAGGACTGTTGTGGGAGAAGAGGGCGAGCAGGTTGGGCTGGCTGGGAACTTCGGCGGGTTAAAATATTGTGGGTGCTCGAGCACCCACGGAGTCCCTATGTGTAGGTACAGTAGGTATTTTATGGTTTTTGGAGGGCTCACACTTTCCACCACAAGTGTACCAGTTAGAGTGGGATATGGACCTTGGTCCCTTCTCTACAGTCCACTGCACTGACCACTAGGCTACTCAAGGGACCTGCTTGCTGCTCTAAGAAGAATTTCTATTAATCTGCTGCTGTGATTGAGCCTGGTATGTACTGTCACTTTCACCTTTTAGGGGTATGGTAGGGAGTCAGTGACCACTGGGGGATTAAGGGGGGGGGTTCATGCCTCCATCCCTCCAATGGTCATCTAGATTGGACACTATTTTAGTACTTACTCATTATTGAAGCAGGTCTAGACAAAAATGTCCCATTTTGGTTTGTTCTGGATGTTTTGTCCATGTTCCATTATTACAGAAAAATGTCCAAATTGTAAGCCCGCCCTAGTCTTGCCCAAAACACACCTCCAACATGCCCCCCTTGAGATTTAGATGAACTGCAGAGAAAAACATTCCAAATATGAGTTTTGAAAATCATAATTTGGGTGTTTTTCTGAGAATAACAGCCATCTGCCAATTTATGCCGTGTTTTGGATGTTGTTCTGTTTCAAAAATGAGCCTCTTAGTTTCTGTTCACAAATGCAGTACACTGTCAATTATCTGACCTAAATGGGACTGACCAATTTTTGGATAAGTGAAAAGTTGGATAATATGGTAAACAATGGCAAGCCCTCAAACAATGCATAAACAAAGGCATAAAGTTCCTGATGTTCAAAAATTCTTTATTAACTACACTATAGCACATTCTATAGCATGTTTGGTGTGCTAGAACATAAGAATAGCCATACTGTGTCATACCAATGGTCTATCTAGCCCAGTATTCTGTTTTTAACAGTGGCCAATCCAGGTCATACGTACCTGGCAGAAACCCAAATAGTAGCAATATTCCATGCTAACAATCCCTGGGCAATCAGTGGCTTCCCCGTGTCTGACTCAATAGCACACTATGATAGCACACTATGGACTTTTCTTCCAGGAACTTGCCCAAACCTTTTTTAAACCCAAATACGCTAGCTGCTGTTACTACAGAACATTGCCTTCTATCCCATGAGTCTTTAATTTTCTCAGAGGTCTCTCATTAGAAGCTTTGTCAAAAGCTTTCTGAAAATCTAGATACACTACATCAACCAGCTCATATTTATCCACGCCTTCAAAAACTGAAGCAAATTGGTGAGGCAAGACTTCTCTTTTCTGAAACCATGCTGACTCTGTCCCATTAAACAATGTTTATTTATGTGTTCCTTAATTTTATTCTTTATAATAGTTTCCACTATTTTACCTGGCTGTGATGTCAGGCTTACCAGTCTGTAATTTACCGGATCACCTCGAAACTCTTTTTAAAAATTGGTGTCAAATTGGCCACCCGCCAGTCTTCAGGTACTATGGATGACTTTAACAGCGGTTTACAGATTACTATCAGCACATCAGCATTTTCATGTTTGAGTTCTTTCAGTACCCTTAGATACATGACATCTGGGCCAGGTGTTAGGTTTTCAAGGCAGAAACTAGGTTTGTGAGCCCTTGGGCCACTGCCGTGGAGCAGCAGTGGCAGGCAAAACCACCCCACACCAGAGACAAGGCAGAACTCTGACAGAAACAGCTAGACTTCACCTGCACTTGACTGCCATTCCTCAGGAGTTGAGCCCCTGGGTGCAGGCGGCCAGCAGGACTTACCAGACAGGGCAGGAACTGGATACCCACTAGGCTGAACAGGGACTGAGGGTCAGAGAGAAAGGGAATATACATGGGCAGCAAAGCAGGAAACTGGGCTAGGACTCACAGACAGACAATCCTACACATGGCAGGAAATGGACAAGCTAGAGGACAGGAACTAAAAGCTGCCAAGCAGCCACTGAAAAACACTGACAGACAAGAGTCAGGACTGAAAGCTGCAGAGCAGCCACTAAGCAAGAACACAGACAAACAGAAACTAGACAAGGAATACAGACCAGAAATAACTAGGGAAATAAGCAATAAACCTAAGCTAACCTACACACAGACTAACTAGAACCAGACAAGAAACTCAAACAAGAAACCAGACTAGGCAGAAGTGCAACAAAGCGCTAACAAACCAGGGACCTTAGACGATGCAAAGGCAAACACAGAAGTTTCCAGGTGATTAATAAAGCCCATCAGCTGCTGAAGTTCAGCTGCAGGAATCACAAGGTAGCTACGGGTGCTGTTCAGGCACAAACAAGAGAAGCAACCCGGAAGATCCGGACTGGGCTGAAGTCTGGAACGGGTGACAGTTCATAGCAGCCACCGGTTCAGGCCACCAGAGGGTGAGGTGAGCACAGACAATGAAACAGTCACCACCGTGACACCAGGTGATTTACTGCTCTAATTTGTCAGTTTGGCTCAGTACATCTTCCAGGTTCACCGTAAAATAAGACTAATACTATAAAAACACAATCATAAAGAGTACTGTGTAGTAACAATGCAACTGGTAAACATAAATTATAAAAGTATTTTGTATAGTTTTGTGGTTAATATTTGTTTTCCCATTTTACTTCTTTTCCTTGCTTTAAGGTCACGCCAGCATTTTAATAACTTTAGATCAGTAGCTGTCATTTCCTGTTGTTGTTTCATATTGCAACCTCAATTGCCCTAATGCCTTCACTATGATTGACTTTTAAAATTGTATGTTCAGCCTCACTTGAGGTGTCCTCATCGGCATCATCTCCATTTGCATTCCCATTCACCATAGCAATCACATAATTGTCTGTTAGCTCTTCTGCCTGTATCCATTCTTGTATTGCATCCTCACAAGGATTCTCACAGCCCAGTATTTCCTGTAACAAAGGAAGGAGATCTTCCTAGTCTGCTCCGTGTTCAGTGTCATGTCTTTGTTCATTTCCTTTCTCAGGAATTAACTTTCTCCATGATTTTGCTAGGGTTGGAGTTTGATTTTGTCCAATGACTGAGCGATCCAGTAGATAACATCTTTGATGTTCACTTTCTTTAAAACTTCAATCATTCCTTTCCCTTCATCCAGTGCACAAACAAACATTGTAAAAAGCTTACGGTAATGTTTTTTTCTTTTATGCCCTGGTCCATTGGCTGATAGAATGATGTGACATTGGGAGGGAGAAAATGTTCATCCTCGTCAGGATGAGATGATGCATTATCCAAGAGAAGGATGCTTTCCTAGGCAGATTTATCATTTTCAAGAAGTTTTGTACTAATGGAACAAATTCCTTGAAAAACCAGTTACAGAAAATGTTTTTGTCCATCCATGCATTCATCTAATTCCTATAGGACACTGGAAGAGCAGCAGGACCTAGGATTTTTTGACTTTCCAGTGAAAGTCAGTAGCAATTTATATTTACCAGTTGCATTGCTATAGGCTAGAATAGTCACACTTTGTTTACCCCATTTATAACAAGGCATCACTACTCTTTGGAGCAGGATACCCGACATGACAGTCGGTTCAGCGAGGCAGTTCTGCAGAATTTGTTCACTGTCTAGAATCCAACTCTACCCTCCTAGGCCCTCTTTGGTTCTGTTCCAGGCTGCACCTACACCTAGTATGTATATAGTTTCAGGTTGATTGAAGCTTTAGTCTCAACGTTTTGAGTCTCTATTATCCTAGCTTTCATGTTTTTGGTGAGCCTGATAGGGTTTCCCATATGTATATTTCATGTGAATATTGATTAATATAATAATTTGCTCTTGCAACGTTCTAATGTCTGTGGCTGCGTTCGTAACCATCTCCTGACTTCAGTCTCCCACAGTAGAAGCCTGCTTGCCTGACGTCAGGAGATGCTACAATTCGAAGCCAGGAGGCGGGAACTGTGCGACCAAACAAAAAAAAAACAAACAGGGCTGAGTCGAAGCCATGAGGTGGGAAGCGCGAGACAAAAAAAAAAAAACAAACAACTGGGGTGAGACCTTGATCTACAGCAAACTTCTGCCAAACTGTGACAGAAACTTACCACGTTAGCCGCTACAGCACTTGACATTCAACCACCGCTCACCACTGATAGCCTGTTTACGGAAGGGCGGGAACACATGAACAGCTGATCGTGAACCGAAAGCGAACGCATTCTATAGCCGCACACACAGACATCCCCTTCACTCTTGCTGGAGCAGCAGCAGGTAAACAGTTTGAACAACAGCCAGCACTAACGAAGGGGAGAGCCTGCAGCACACGTCCTGATTGCAGACTGAGGCCACAGAGATGGTCAGTGGGTGCATGGGATAAGATGGGGGGGAGGGGGGGGAGGGGGTCCAGGGATGACAGGGGGCCCTGAGACCAGAGGGGTGGGGGTCCTGAAACTAGAGAGGTGGGGAGAGGAGGTCCAGAGACCAGAGAGGTGGGGGTGGAAGGGGGTCCTGAAACCATAAAAGGAGGGGGGAGAAGGGGGTCCTGAGAAATGGGGGAAAAGGGCACACACTCAATCTCTCTCCCACACACACTCAGACACACTGTCTATCACACTCACACACTGTCTATCACACTCTATCTCTCTGTCACAGACACACACACACACACAGACTCTATCTCTCTGTCACTCTCTCTGTCTAACACACTGTCACACACAATGACACTCTGACTCTAACACACTCTCTCACACAAACACACACCCACACTCTTTCTCTGTCTCTCTCATTCTCCGAGGACAAGCAGGCTGCTTGTTCTCACTGATGGGTGACGTCCACGGCAGCCCCTCCAATCGGAAACTTCACTAGCAAAGTCCTTTGCTAGTCCTCGCGCGCCCGCGCGCACCGCGCATGCGCGGCCGTCTTCCCGCCCGAAACCGGCTCGAGCCGGCCAGTCTTCTTTTGTCCGCACTCGGTACGGTCGTATTTTCGCCGTGTCGAGCCCCGGAAAGTCGACCTCGCGCGTCCAAATTGTTTTGAGCGTGTTTTTTTCTCGGAAAAGCTTTTGCTTAAGTCGGGAAGTGCTCCGGAAACCTTCCACCGGGTTTCGTGTCAATCCTCCCCGTACTTCCAGCTTTTTGCCCCGGTAAGTTTTCTTTCGTCGTCGGGGTAGGCCTCTTTTCGGCCTCGGTCGAGATTTTCTCCCTCTAAAGTTTTGGTGCTCTTTTTCCGTCATTTCGGATTTTGATTTCGCCAGCGTGATTTTTCCGCCCATGACATCGAAGCCTTCCAGCGGCTTCAAGAAGTGCACCCAGTGCGCCCGGGTTATCTCGCTCACTGATCGACACTCGTCGTGTCTTCAGTGTCTGGGGGCCGAGCACCGCCCTCAGAACTGCAGTCTGTGTTCCCTGCTTCAGAGGCGGACTCAGGTAGCGAGACTAGCCCAGTGGAACGTGTTGTTCTCGGGCTCTTCGTCGGCATCGGCACCGGGATCTTCGAGTGCATCGACGTCGTCAGCGTCCAGACCATCTTCCTCGGCCGCCCCTGCATCGAGTGCATCGAGGCATCGGGCCTCTGCATCGGCGCCGAGACATCGGATAGCTGCATCGACGTCGGTGGTACCGGGACCTCGTCTGCTGATGTCGTCGGACGGTGGTGCATCGTCAGGAGTGCAGGTGAGGGCTGTCCATTCCCCTGCTGGTGGCGGTGAGCCTTCGGGTGGGTCTCCTCCTACCCTGAGGGCTCCTGCGGTACAGCCCCCCCGAGACCGACCTCCTTCGGCCTCGGCCCCGAGGAAGCGACGGATGGATTCTACGTCCTCCTCGTCGGTGCCGGGGAGCTCCGGCGACATGCTTCGGAAGAAATCGAAGAAGCATCGACACCGGTCTCCTCCCCGTGTCGGCACCGAGAGCTCTGGGTCGCCGAGGGATTCGGCACCCAGCAGGCATCGGCACCGAGAGGACCGCTCACCCTCTGTTCAAGAGGTGTCGATGCGCTCCACTCTGGACAGCCCGGAACAGCCTCCTCGCCCGGAACAGGTTCTGACGTCGACGCCTGCATCGACCTCTCAGCCTTTTTCTGCAGCCACTCTGAACGAGAGCCTCCGGGCCGTTCTCCTAGAGATTCTGGGAGAGCTGTTGCGCCCTACCCCTTCGGTACCGGCGGTGCTTGCGCCTCCGGTACCGTCGAGCGTGGCGCCAGCTGGCCCATCGCCCAGGTTGAGGTCCCCGACGTCGGTACCGCGTGCGGTGCCGACCGCGGCCACCTCCCAGGAGGGCTCCCCGACTACGTCGGCGGAGGGAGCTTCGCCGATGCGGGCCAGGGAGTCTACCTCTCGACGCCCCCATCGTGGACGTGGTTCCACGGAGTCGAGCAGGGCAAGGTTGCAGACACAGGTCCGTGAACTTGTGTCTGACACCGAGGGTGAGGCCTCGTGGGAGGAAGAGGAAGATCCCAGATATTTCTCTGACGAGGAGTCTGAGGGTCTTCCGTCTGATCCCACTCCCTCTCCTGAGAGACAGCTTTCTCCTCCCGAGAGTCTGTCTTTTGCCTCCTTTGTCCGGGAGATGTCTACGGCCATCCCCTTCCCGGTGGTTGTGGAGGACGAGCCCAGGGCTGAAATGTTTGAGCTCCTGGACTATCCTTCTCCACCTAAGGAAGTGTCCACTGTTCCCTTGCACCATGTCCTGAAAAAGACATTGCTTGCGAACTGGACCAAGCCATTAACTAATCCCCACATTCCCAAGAAGATCGAGTCCCAGTACCGGATCCATGGGGACCCAGAGCTGATGCGCACTCAGTTGCCTCATGACTCTGGAGTTGTGGATTTGGCCCTAAAGAAGGCTAAGAGTTCTAGGGAACATGCTTCGGCGCCCCCGGGCAAGGACGCTAGAACCTTAGACTCCTTTGGGAGGAAGGCCTACCATTCCTCTATGCTCGTGTCCAAGATCCAGTCTTACCAGCTCTACACGAGCATCCACATGCGGAACAATGTGCGGCAGTTGGCGGGCTTGGTTGATGCTCTTCCCCCTGAGCAAGCCAAGCCTTTTCAGGAAGTGGTCAGGCAGCTGAAGGCGTGCAGAAAATTCCTGGCCAGAGGAGTTTATGACACTTTTGATGTTGCGTCCAGGGCCGCTGCTCAAGGTGTGGTGATGCGCAGGCTCTCATGGCTGCGTGCCGCCGACCTGGAGAATAGAATCCAGCAGCGGATTGCGGACTCGCCTTGCCGTGCGGACAATATTTTTGGTGAAAAAGTCGAACAGGTGGTAGAGTCTCTCCACCAGCGGGACACCGCATTCGACAAATTCGCCCGCCGGCAGCCTTCAGCTTCTACCTCTACAGGTAGACGATTTTTCGGGGGAAGGAAGACTGTTCCCTACTCTTCTGGCAAGCGTAGGTACAATCCTCCTTCCCGACAGCCTGCGGCCCAGGCTAAGCCCCAGCGCGCTCGCTCTCGTCAGCAGCGTGCGACTCAGCAAGGCCCCGCGGCTCCCCAGCAAAAGCAAGGGGCGAGCTTTTGACTGGCTCCAGCAGAGCATAGCCGACATCCAAGTGTCCGTGCCGGGCGACCTGCCAGTCGGAGGGAGGTTGAAAGCTTTTCACCAAAGGTGGCCTCTCATAACCTCCGATCAGTGGGTTCTGCAAATAGTCCGGCAGGGGTACACCCTCAATTTGACCTCAAAACCTCCAAATTGTCCACCGGGAGCTCAGTCTTACAGCTTCCAGCACAAGAAGGTACTTGCAGAGGAACTCTCCGCCCTTCTCAGCGCCAATGCGGTCGAGCCCGTGCCATCCGGGCAAGAAGGGCTGGGATTCTATTCCAGGTACTTCCTTGTGGAAAAGAAAACAGGGGGGATGTGTCCCATCCTAGACCTAAGGGCCCTGAACAAGTATCTCGAAAAAGAAAAGTTCAGGATGCTTTCCCTGGGCACCCTTCTCCCCATGATTCAGCAAAACGATTGGCTATGCTCTCTGGACTTGAAGGATGCCTACACACACGTCCTGATACTGCCAGCTCACAGACAGTATCTGCGATTTCAGTTGGGCACACGCCACTTCCAGTACTGTGTGCTACCCTTTGGGCTCGCCTCTGCGCCCAGGGTGTTCACAAAGTGCCTAGCTGTGGTAGCAGCGGCACTTCGCAGGCTGGGGGTGCATGTGTTCCCATATCTCGACGATTGGCTGGTGAAGAACACATCCGAGGCAGGAGCCCTGCAGTCCATGCAGATGACTATTCGCCTACTGGAGCTACTGGGGTTTGTGATAAATTATCCAAAGTCCCACCTTCTTCCAGTGCAGAGACTCGAATTCATAGGAGCTCTGCTGGATTCTCGGACGGCTCGCGCCTATCTCCCAGAGACGAGAGCCAACAACTTGTTGTCCCTCGTCTCGCGGGTGCGAGCGTCCCAGCAGATCACAGCTCGGCAGATGTTGAGATTGCTGGGCCACATGGCCTCCACAGTCCACGTGACTCCCATGGCCCGCCTTCACATGAGATCTGCTCAATGGACCCTAGCCTCCCAGTGGTATCAGGCCGCTGGGGGTCTGGAGGACGTGATCCACCTGTCCACGAGTTTTCTCGAATCCCTGTATTGGTGGACCATTTGCTCCAATTTGACTCTGGGACGTCCCTTCCAAATTCCTCAGCCACGGAAAGTGCTGACTACGGATGCGTCCCTCCTGGGATGGGGAGCTCATGTCGATGGGCTTCACACCCAAGGAAGCTGGTCCCTCCAGGAACGCGATCTGCAGATCAATCTTCTAGAGTTGTGAGCGATCTGGAACGCTCTGAAGGCTTTCAGAGATCGGCTGTCCCACCAAATTATCCAAATTCAGACAGACAACCAGGTTGCCATGTATTATGTCAACAAGCAGGGGGGCACCGGATCTCGCCCCCTGTGTCAGGAAGCCGTCAGCATGTGGCTCTGGGCTCGCCGTCACGGCATGGTGCTCCAAGCCACATATCTGGCAGGCGTAAACAACAGTTTGGCCGACAGGTTGAGCAGGATTATGCAACCTCACGAGTGGTCGCTCAACTCCCGAGTGGTGCGCCAGATCTTCCAAGCGTGGGGCACCCCCTTGGTGGATCTCTTCGCATCTCGAGTGAACCACAAAGTCCCTCAGTTCTGTTCCAGACTTCAGGCCCACGGCAGACTGGCCTCGGATGCCTTCCTCCTGGATTGGGGGGAGGGCCTGCTGTATGCTTATCCTCCCATCCCTCTGGTGGGGAAGACTTTGTTGAAACTCAAGCAAGACCGAGGCACCATGATTCTGATTGCTCCTTTTTGGCCGCGTCAGATCTGGTTTCCTCTTCTTCTGGAGTTATCCTCCAAAGAACCGTGGAGATTGGAGTGTTTTCCGACCCTCATCACGCAGGACGAAGGGGCTCTTCTGCATCCCAACCTCCAGTCTCTGGCTCTCACGGCCTGGATGTTGAGGGCGTAGACTTTGCCTCTTTGGGTCTGTCAGAGGGTGTCTCCTGCATCTTGCTTGCTTCCAGGAAAGACTCCACTAAGAGAAGTTACTTCTTTCATTGGAGGAGGTTTGCCGTCTGGTGTGACAGCAAGGCCCTAGATCCTCGCTCTTGTCCTACACAGACCCTGCTTGAATACCTTCTGCACTTGTCTGAGTCTGGTCTTAAGACCAACTCCGTAAGGGTTCACCTTAGTGCAATCAGTGCATACCATTACCATGTGGAAGGTAAGCCGATCTCAGGACAGCCTTTAGTTGTTCGCTTCATGAGAGGTTTGCTTTTGTCAAAGCCCCCTGTCAAACCTCCTACAGTGTCATGGGATCTCAATGTCGTTCTCACCCAGCTGATGAAACCTCCTTTTGAGCCACTGAATTCCTGCCATCCGAAGTACTTGACCTGGA
This sequence comes from Microcaecilia unicolor, assembly GCF_901765095.1. Classification (NCBI taxonomy): domain Eukaryota; kingdom Metazoa; phylum Chordata; class Amphibia; order Gymnophiona; family Siphonopidae; genus Microcaecilia; species Microcaecilia unicolor. The sequence goes on along the minus strand of NC_044036.1, from coordinate 70,705,387 downwards.
AGGTCATTTTTTTGGTGGCAGTTACTTCGGCTCGTAGAGTCAGTGAGCTTCAGGCCCTGGTAGCCCAGGCTCCTTACACCAAATTTCATCACAACAGAGTAGTCCTCCGCACTCACCCTAAGTTTCTGCCAAAGGTCGTGTCGGAGTTCCATCTGAACCAGTCGATTGTCTTGCCAACATTCTTTCCCCGTCCTCATTCCTGCCCTGCTGAACGTCAGTTGCACACTTTGGACTGCAAGAGAGCATTGGCCTTCTACCTGGAGCGGACACAGCCCCACAGACAGTCCGCCCAATTGTTTGTTTCTTTTGATCCCAATAGGAGGGGAGTGGCTGTAGGGAAACGCACCATATCCAATTGGCTAGCAGATTGCATTTCCTTCACTTACGCCCAGGCGGGGCTGGCTCTTGAGGGTCATGTCACGGCTCATAATATTAGAGCCATGGCTGCGTCGGTAGCCCACTTGAAGTCAGCCTCCATTGAAGAAATTTGCAAAGCTGCGACGTGGTCATCTGTCCACACATTCACATCTCATTACTGCCTGCAGCAGGATACCCGACGCGACAGTCGGTTCGGGCAGTCAGTTCTTCAGAACCTGTTTGGGCTTTAGGATCCAACTCCACCCCCCGAGGGCCCTGTTTGTTCTGTTCCAGGCTACACTCTCAGTTAGTTGGTAAATTTTTTAGGTCAATCTCAGTTATGTCCTCGCCGTTGCGAGGCCCAATTGACCATGGTTGTTGTTTTGAGTGAGCCTGGGGGCTAGGGATACCCCATCAGTGAGAACAAGCAGCCTGCTTGTCCTCGGAGAAAGCGAATGCTACATACCTGTAGAAGGTATTCTCCGAGGACAGCAGGCTGATTGTTCTCACAAACCCGCCCGCCTCCCCTTTGGAGTTGTGTCTTCCCTTGGAGTGTATTGTCTTGCTACATACTGGACTGGCCGGCTCGAGCCGGTTTCGGGCGGGAAGACGGCCGCGCATGCGCGGTGCGCGCGGGGACTAGCAAAGGACTTTGCTAGTGAAGTTTCCGATTGGAGGGGCTGCCGTGGACGTCACCCATTAGTGAGAACAATCAGCCTGCTGTCCTCGGAGAATACCTTCTACAGGTATGTAGCATTCGCTTTCTCTCTCTGACACACATACTCCATCTCTCACACACACTTCCTCTCTCTCACACACACTCTCTGTCTCTCTCTGAGACACAAACACTCTCTTTTAATGTCTCACCCACACACACACAAGTCTGTCTACCACAAACACACAGACTGTTTCTCTCACACACACAGACATCCCCTTCACTCTTGCCGGCACAGCTGCAGGTAAAAAAAAATGAACAACAGCCAGCACTAACGAAGGGGAGGAGCTGCAGCACATGTCCTGATTGCAGACCAAGGCCACAGAGACGGTCATTGGGTGCATGGAACAAGAGAGGGGGGGGGAGGGGGTCCTGAGACCAGGAGGGTGGGGGTCATGAAACCTCACACACTGTATCTGTGTGAAACACACTCTCTTACACTCACTGCGGCTCACATACACACTCGCACACATTCATTCTCACACACACACACTCTCTCACAGACACACTCGCACCCACACTCTCTCTCTTTTACACACACACACTCGCACATTCACTCTCTCTTACACAGTCACTCACACACACACTCCAAGGAAAACCTTGCTAGCGCCCGTTTCATTTGTGTCAGAAACGGGCTTTTTTTATTAGTAGTAAGATAATGTCATACATAAAAATTATAAAAATCAAACAGAGCAAAAATATGTTGCACAGGACATATATGGTAATGTTTTCTAAATAAAACAATCAGATATATGTGAACATATATCTATATATATCAGTACATTCATATGTATATGCATACACATTTGTAAATACTACAGTGTTTTAAAAAAGGTATATAACAAAAAAAATTTAGAAATAGATATAAACATATATGACCTTATGTGTAAATATATATGTTCTAAAATGACACATATGAGAACCTGATATAGTTAAAAGTTTATGTACCAACAGCTTGACGTATAAAGAGTGGCTTCTCGATCTCTCAAGTTGAAGAAAAGTTTAACTATAAAAGATGTAAAAAGATTGTGATAAACTCTTCAAATAAAAACCATGGAAATGTTTGAAAAAAATAAATAAATGTTTGAAAAAAGAGATTATAAAGGAACAAAATAAAAAAAAAGAAAAAATGATGTAAGAATTGAAATAAAATAGAAAAGGTAAAAAGGTGAAAAACAGTAAAGATAAAAAAATGAAGATAAAAAGCATGTTTACAAAGTCTAATCTAAAGAGTAGGATTAAAAATGAAAAATAAAAATAAGAATAAATAATGCAAAATAAAATAAAAATACAAAATAAAATAAATAGTGATTTAAATCATAAATGGACACTATTCATATTTCACACCATCACCGTAATTGAACTATAATTGTTATTTACAATATTGTAGTGGCATGGTGAGGGGTCCAATTTAATATCAAGACAGAAATAGTGTGGTGACGCGCGTAATGATGTCACTAACCGTTTGGTCTTGTGAGCATACTTAAACGCCATGGGTTATAGTAGATGATGATATTTCAGAACAACACTATATGAAATATCATGAAATGAAACAGGTGTAAATATTCAAGTAAAAAACGTATATATATATGTCAGGTTTTCAAAGCTGGAACTAAGTTTGTGAGCTCTTGGGCCACTGCCGAGGAGCAGCAGTGGCAGGCAAAACCACCCCACACCAGAGACTAGGCAGAACAGAACTGGAACTCCGGACTGGAGTTGCAGCAGAGGCAAACAGGCAGGAATAAGCAGAGCAGGCACCCTTAAACTTCACCTGCGCTTGGCCACTTTTCACCAGGAGTTCAGCCCCTGGCTGCAGGTGGCCAGCAGGACTTACTGGGCAAGGCAGGATTGGATCCCCACTAGACTGAACCAGGACTGAGGGTCCGAGGGGAAAGGAACATACAGGGGCAACAGGGCAAGGAAGGGAAAGCTAACGGGCAGGACTGAAAGCTGCAAACAGCCACTGAAACAGGGAACAAAACACTGATAACGACACAGAACTGAAAGCTGCAGAGCAGCCACAAAGACACAAACAGACAAAGACTAAACACAAAACTAACCCAGAGACAGGACTAGCAAACAAACAACAACCTAATCTAAACTACATACAGCCTAACTAGAAACAAACAAGAATCTCGGGCAAGAACCAGAGTGAGCAGAAGTGCAAACAGCACCCCAACAAACCTCAGGGCCTTAGGCAATGCAAAGGCAAAGCAGAAGGATTTCAGAATGGCTAATAAGCCCAACAGCAGCTGAGGCTCAGCTGCAGCAATCACCAGGCAACTATGGGTGCTGTGCAGGTTCAAACAAGCAGAGCAAGACTGGAAGATCCGGACCGGACTAGCCTGAAATCTGGACCGGGTGACAACAACCAGACAGTTCACTGCAGCCACCAGGTTGGGCCACCAGGTGGCGAGAGGAAGGAGAGCATGAAACATGGGCACAACCATGACTATATATATATATATATATATATATATATATATATATAGTGATAAGTATGAGGCTGTCCTACCCTGGTTAGGCCCCTAGAGGGCGCTGTTCCCCTAAAATGTCCAGGGAGAAGGGCTGGGTGAGTCACTAAAGGGAGCCAGTAAGGGGATGGATAGCAGGAGGTCGCTAGGACCGAGGAGAGTCCTGGAGGAGGAAACAGGTGCAGCAGGTTATGGGCTGGGTCCTGTTTAGCCGTTAACCCCTTAATACCCCACCTTCGTGGGAGGGAGAGAGGAGAGCTAGCAGCTGAAGCAGAAAGCTGGGAGCTGATGCAGAAACATCCCCATGGAAAGTACTGGTGGAGCCCTATGGACTGGTGGTGAACTGTGTGTATAAAGAAAGGAAGCTGGCTGGGGTAAGAAGGCCCTTGAGCTTTAAGTATAAGAACTGTGTGTCCAAGTACAGAGAGAGGCAGGCTGCAAAGCCTGGGGTTGGAAGTCCCCAAAGTATTGTGGAGCTAAAGGAAATGTGCCCTAGGGGCTGAAATAAAGTTTTGTATGAGTAATATTCTGTTGGTGAGACCTGACTGTGTTTGCCTTTTTGAGAAGCAGGTCACCCCGAGCAGAAAGGGGTTGAGACTAATTTGCATATAACCTGCATACTAAAATCCAGCTCACCCTGAGTGAAAGAGGGACCTGGGATCTAGAGGTTGGAGCCTCATCTCACAAGAGAGAGGTGGGGATGTCACAATATATATATATTGTGATATCCCCCTCTTCACTCAGGGTGACCTGGTTCTCAATATGCAGATCATATGCAAATTAGTGTGCTACCCCTTCTCGCTCAGGGTGACCTGGTTCCCACTAAGCAAATTAAACAGGTCTCACCAACTGCATATTTCTCAGGCAACTCTTTATTCCAGCCCCTGGGCACACTTCTAGCTTAATACTTTATGCTTTCAGAGGTCTTCAGTCTGAGCCACCCCACACAGATACATGGGCTCATTACTAGCTTCAATACTTTGGGGACTTCTAACCCCAGGCTTCTCTCAGTACTGGGACACACAGTCCTGGACACATAGTCCTTTCTTCTTTGGACACACAGTCCTTTCACTGAACACACAGTTCCTATAAGTACTGAGGCTACACAGTCCAACACTAATGCTTTAGGGACTTCTTACCCCAACCTGCTGATCTCACTTTGGACACACAGTCCACCGCAAGTCCATAGGGTTTAGCCAGTTCTTTCCAGGGAGATTCTCTTCAGCTGCCAGCTCTCTTTTCTTCCTTTCACCCTTCTCAGGTGGGGTATAAAGTGGTTAATAGCTAAACAGGACCCAGCCCATAACCACCTGCACCTGTAGCCATCCCAGGACTCTCCCCGGTCCTAGAGACCTCTATCCATGCACTCCCCTACTGGCACCCTCTAGTGGCCTTCCCGGAGAGGACACCCTCTTACTTATCACAATATATATATATATATATATATATATCTATATTGCCTAAAGTAGAATATCAGTTTTTTTCAAAAGATAATCTGCCGAGCTAGTTGGTGCTCTATCAAATGACAGGCATCACATGGAGATATACCAGCGTTGAGTTGTAAGCTTGCAGCAGTACGAGAGTTGTGTATTTAAACTTAATCTCTTTTAAAGACCTCAAAAAAATAATATAGAAAGCACGGCGTCATGAATGGAAACCATAAAATAGTAATAGAAAAATACGCTTGAAGAACAATGGACTTTGTAAAAATCAATAACACTTAATAGTTCCAGCGCAACAAAAATCGAAGATTTGAAAACTGATTTGCACCAGGACCAGTAGTATATATCAACATAGCACAATATGCACGACAGTAAAAACTAATAAAAACCGTAAAAAAAACTATTTATGCAGACTTTATGTCTTTTAAAACCGTCAAAAAGTTTAAGACCGTCAAAAAAAAATTTTTTAAAGAGGACATCATGCATTAAATAATGTGGGGACATAATAGTTAACCCTATTCTAATGTTTTTTTGTGGATTTTAAAGCCGCATAAGAACTAAAAACTGTCCTGCACATGGATCAATACATACCGACATGGTGCTATCCACAGTCCACAATGGAAAAGTTAACTTGTGATTCAAATGTGTTGTAGGTTCTTCCAAAAAATTTAAACCAAAAACTTAGTGACGTAAGAGAAGTAATGACAAGACGTAATGATGTCACAGAACATGATGATGTAACAAAACATGATCAAATATTTACTCCAAATACTAAACCCACATGGATGTAATGTAATGTCGTACCACTTCAAACTTAAAAGAAGCACAATAGTTTAATTGTATAGGACCCAAAAAATGAATGCCCACAAATTCATTTTTAATTTTTTAAGGACCCAATAGTGAAAAAAGGAAAAAAATAGATATAAATGTGTGGATATATATATAATATATATAAATATATGTGAATAATAATGAAAATTAATAAAAATAATAAGTAAAATAAAAAGGAACATAAATATGGGGCAGTAATAATAGAAATATAAAAATGTAAAAAAATAATAGTAAGAATATAAAAATAGGGATACACAAAGATATTTAACCAAAAAGTGGAATGAAAATAAAAATAAATACGAAAATAAAAATTAATAATAAAAATAAAAATGAAAAGATATCGAACCGATATAAAATGATCGAAATATGACCCAATGGTGATAGATGAATAAATAAAAATAAATATAAAAATAAGTGTGTATGTGTGTGTGTGTATATATATATATATATATATATATATATATATATATATATATATATACATACATAAAAAGAGTAAATAATAATAATGATGAAAAATATAGAACTGTAATAAAAATATGAGAATGTAAAAAATAAGACTATAAGAGATATTAAACCAAAAAGACAAAAAATACGAAAAATATGAAAAATATCAAAACAGAGACAAAAATAAAAGAACAATTATAATAAAAATAAATAAATAAGTGTAAAATCCTTAGGGCGGAATGAAGCCAATGCAAAAATCTTGGATATATCAAGTGATAATTATTTATCAATATTACAGAAAGTGTATTAATTCGAGTTCTTTGTTTAAACCCTTAGGGAAAACACAATCTAGTAAATAAATGGTACGTTCTACTCTTAACAGGGCAAGATTGAAATTACCCCCAAGCCAATTTTTTTCTGATGGTACAAAAAACCAAAACTTTTATATCATCAATATTGTGTGCAGCTTGTAACCAAATGTTCTACTAATGGTGCCGTCATAATACGTCTCTTAATACAACTACGATGTTCTATAATTCTAACTTTCAACAGTCGATTAGTTTTTCCAACATATATCATATTGCATGGACATACTATTATATATACAACAGTCTGAGATTTTTCGAAACCACATGCCCATCAAATTGAAAGTGCATTGCAAACTCTGGATTGCAAGAGGGTCCTTGGCTTTTTGTTTAGAGTGGACTGAATCCCATAGAAAGTCCACTTACCTTTTTGTTTCTTTTGACCCAAACAGGATGGAGGCTGCCATCAGTAAATATACTCTCTCTAATTGGCTAGCATATTGCATCTCCTTCATTTATGCCCAGGCTGGTCTGACTCTGGAGGGTTATGTCACAGCTCTCATTGCCAGAGCCATGGCTGTGTCATAGCCCACTTGAGGTCAGTTTCCATAAAGGCGATCTACAGAGCTGCAATGAGGACCTCAGTCCACTTATTCACATCTCACTATTGGCTAGAACAGTGGTCGGCAAACCGCGGCTTGCGAGCCACATGCGGCTCTTTGGCCCCTTGAATGTGGCTCTTCCACAATTGGGCGCTTTTTCCGCATTGCCGGCCGTGCCGCGGGCACAGGTTTTTTTATGGTCCCGTCCGACTCCGATTTGAAACCCAGCTTCCCCTCCTCCCCTCTTCAGTCTGCAGCCTGCCTCCGCGGGGCTTCTATTGGTTTAATTTGCTGGCAATTTGCTGACAATTTGGACCTATAGAAGCCCCGCGGAGGCGGGCTGCAGGCTTCTCTTAAATGCCTTCAGCGCAGCAGCGGCCGCGCCCCACCCCAGACGGAGAGAGACGAGCAGCAGCCAGCCACACAGCCAGCAGCCGAGCACCACACAGCAGCACGTGGGGTAAGGTAAAATAGAAAGAACCCCCCCGCCACCCTCCCCCTCCTCCCCGGACCCCGAGTCGCCGTCTGGACCCCAGTCTGCCCTCCCTCAGTCACTTGACACAGCCTTGGAATTCCAGAGCACTGCTATTTCACACAGGCAGCTTTGTCCATTTATCTTCCCTGGTTTTCAGCCTTGAAGGCTTTCAGCTGTCCTCCTTTTCAGCGCGCTGGTTAAAAAAAAAAGACGAGCCATCAGCATGTCGGAAAAACTCAAGTGTGCTGGTTCCTTCAGGGAAGGAGGCGACGGCAGGGAAGGAAATGTCTGTGGTTCCGACGTTGGCGGGAACCGCTGCCATTTTGGGTTCCCCTGCTGTTTCTGCTCAGCAATCTGTTTCTTTACCGGTTGCTACAGAACGACTGGCTGATAGTTCCTTTCTCTTGCTTGTAGGGTCTTCTGGCTTTGGTTTTCTCCCAGAATTTGTGGTACAGATGTACCAAGCTTTTCTTATGCACAAATCTCACCCTCTCTCTCAGCTCCTTCGGGTAAAAGGCCCTCTGAAGCTCAGCATCTGTCAGAGAAGTGTTGGTTCCATAGAGACTCTAACCTTTAATGTGCCCTTTAATGTGTAGAACAAATTAGTACTCTAAATTAGAGTAAAAGGGCAGACTTTTAAATACACAGCTGGATATAAAATGTTTGACATATCCATGTACTTTCTCCCATGATATAACTGAATTCTATTATTCTGTCTTACTGTATTTTCAACTGTAACTAAGCCACATTGAACCTGAGTTTGCTTGAGATAATGTGTGACAAAAAAATGTACAAAAAATATATCCTTTATCCACCACCACCTTTTAAGATACTGCCTATCCAGATGGCACAATAACAGCAAGTTTGGTCCAGTGAAGACTAACGCAAGACGAGTGTGGATGGGAGAGATGGAAGGGGTCGACCTCAGCGAACGTACCTCAATCAGATTGAGGACGTATTTGGCAGAGGCAAGCTTAGGAGTACCCTAATTAAGTTAATAACAATGTATCTACCTATATAGTTTAAGTATAAAAAATTTGGCTCTCAAAAGAAATTTCAATCGTTGTACTGTTGATATTTGGCTCTGTTGACTAATGAGTTTGCTGACCACTGGGCTAGAACAACATTCCTAACACAACAGCTGGTTTGGTCAGATAGTCTTTCAAACTGTATATGGGATCTAGAATGTAGCTCCAGCCCCCTAAGCACATTTGTTTTTAGTTGTAGGATATCTTAAAAAAAAAAAAAACATACGTTGTTTGCTATTTAATTAGGATTATGGGCCTTGCCTGTTACAGGCCTGAGTTGCATTCCTGTTTTAAGACAGCTTGGTAGCTAGGGATTTCCAGTAGTAAGAAGATATCATTCAGCTTGTCCTTTGGAGAAAACAAAGTTACTTACCTGCAGTAGGTGCTCTCTGAGGCAGCAGGATGAACATTCTTTCTAAGCCTATCTCCCCTTGGAGTTGTGTTCTGTCATCTATTTCATTAGACAGCTGGTCTCTTGCAATAATGGTGGGCAGGAAGGCACACACGTGTAGTGAATTGGTACCAAAATCTTCTAGGAGAGACTCTGGGGAGTATTCCCACATCGCGCTTTGTAGGATGACGTCACCCAGAAGTAACAATTTTCATCCTGTCGTTGAAGAACATCTGCTACAAGTAAGTAACTTTGTTTTGTAGTTACAAAAAAATAATTCAGTTTTGCAAATAAACTAATCTTTTCATAAACTCTTACAAAGCTACTAACTCTATTGTGTTTATTCTAGTATGATGGAACAGTAGTTAACTGTAAACTGCAAATTGATCATATTTTATAACACCAAGTATTTTGATCCTTAACAAGGTTTTCAGCTACACAGTTCAAAAATATTTTCAAGGAATTCCCCTATTTTAACTATATACAGTCTAAGGCTTTGGATGATGTGAGTACTGAATGTTATTCTGTTCTAAACAATTGTATAGGGAAGGGGAAATGGGACTTGATATACCGCCTTTCGGAGGTTTTTTTTGCAACTACATTCAAAGCGGTTTACATATATTCAGATACTTATTTTATACCAGGGGCAATGGAGGGTTAAGTGACTTGCTCAGAGTCACAAGGAGCTGCAGTGGGAATCAAACTGAGTTCCCCAGGATCAAAGTCCACTGCACTAACCACTAGGCTACTCCTCCACTCACATAGGAAATGGTGTTACTACATTCAAACAATTATTTTTCCAAATATTTAATAGATACTGCCTGCTAAGAGAGGTCTCACACACACACTTCAGCATGTTTAAAAATAAGAATTTTCATACAAAGTCCTTACAGATAGAAATAGCAGTGCTGAATTTCATTATTTGTATATTGAAAGCTATTTTTAGGATGACAGATGCATCAGGTTTATTTTTTAGTTTTTTATTGTCAGTTTTGCCCACTTACAGAATTCAAGCAAAGTATATGCACTGTTTGTATGCTGGAATTTCATAGAACTATAGATGTTAGTAGCATGACATTTTTCAAATACAGGTTTTATTCTTTTGCAACATTTCCTTTAGCTCCTCTACACTGATCGGAATTTTGTGATTTCTGCCCCAACTGGTTCTGGAAAAACCGTCATATTTGAACTAGCAATAACGAGGTTATTGATGGAAGTTCCCATGCCTTGGTCAAATATTAAAATTGTGTATAGTAAGTACTTCTGTTGGAGAAAAGCTTCTGTTTCTTATATATATTGCCTGATTATTTATATTACTATTGTTGTCTTGTCTAACATGTATATAATCTTATTTCCAAACCTGATGAGCCATTAACTGAAAAATTGGTGTGATTTGCTAATGTTAAATGGGTGATGCCAGTTGAAGCCATGTAGAGATAAGTGATGAACAACAAGGGGAGGAATTATTTGGAACTAAAACCAAATTATTAAATGAAAACATAAAAAAGCTATTCTGAATCAGACCAAGGTCCACAGAGCCCAGCAATGTGTCTCATGATCAGTCCAGCTTAAAAGTACCTAGGACAGCCCATAGTTGATTTTGAGGGATGAGCATTGGCTCTCACATTCTTGCTGGCTACTAATTTTATAAGGACTTTTCCTCCAAGATCTTCTCCAGATCTCTTTTGAATCCTGCTATGTTAGTCGCTTTGACCACATCTTTCAGAAACAGATTGCACACCATTCATGTTTTGATAAACTTGTATTATATCATCTTTCAGTTGTCTTTTCTCCAAGCTGAAGAGTCCTAAACTGTTAAACCTTTCTTCACAAGAGAGATGTTCTAGTCCCTTACAATTTTTGTCGCTCTTCACTTATCTAGTTGTACTATATCCTTTTTGAGATAGGACAACCAGAACTGCACACAGCACTCAAGATATGGTTCCAGCAGGGGCTTATCCAGAGGAATGATATTTTCAGTTTTATTCTCCATTTTAAAAATAGTCCCTAACATTCTGGGGTTTTTTTAGTAGCTGTGGCACAGTGGACTGAAAATTTCAACATATGACTCTTACTTCAGAACCCAGAATTTTCTACCTTTATTTGGAATTATTCTTCAATATTCTTCACTATGTACATCACTTTTCAGTTCTCTGCATTAAATTTCAACTGCTATTTAGAGGTCGAGTCCTAATCTTAGAAATCCTTTTGCTCAGGGGTATAGCTACCATTGAGTGAGTCCGGCAAAAAGCCCAGGGCCGCCCAATGGTTGGGGCTGCGTGATGTTGAACCACTGCCCCGTGTTCCCACTGTCCAGCATCTCTGTCTCCCCCTCCCTTCCTCTCCCCTTGCCCCATGAATCTGGTGTCTCTCTCTCTCCCCCTCAAAGTCCAGCATCTCTCTCTGCACCTCCATTTCTCCATGGTCTTTCAAACACACTGGCAGCGCCAATGAGGAAAGAAGTTTATGGCTGGCTCCCTCAGAGCCTTTCTTCTGTTCTGTCCTGCCTCTTCTGCTGTAACTTCCTGTGGGTGGGGCACTGTAGAGAAAATTTGGAGAATCACGGGGGAAAAGGGAGGTAGAGAGAGATGCAGGACCCAGCAGAAAGTCACTGGGCTCTTGGGGGGGGGGGGGGGGTAGGAAGGGACAGATAGAGATGCGAGACCCACAAATGAGGAAAGGAGAGGAGAAATGACAGACCTGTTTGTGTATATGTATATATATGTATGTGTGTGTGTGGGAGGGGTGGGAGATGGAGAGATGCTGGGCCTGTAGGAGGAACAATTGATAGCAAATGGCAACAACATTCTACTGCTACAATTCGACATGTCAAGTGCATTCGACATGGTTGACCATGGAATTTTATTACACATCCTCGAATACTTCGGAATTGGAGGCAACGTTCTCAATTGGTTTAAAGGGTTCCTCACTACACGCTCATATCAAGTGACTTCAAACTCGATTACATCAGTGACATGGAAACCTGAATGCGGAGTTCCACAGGGATCCCCCCTCTCACCGACCATATTCAACCTAATGAAGACTGAAGACACCCTTGGCCAAACTACTATCGAATCGGAACCTAAACCCATATATATACGCTGTCGATGTAACGATCTTCATCCCATTCCATCAAGATTTAAGGGAAATCTCCAATGAAATCAAGCAAAGCCTACATATTATGAATTCCTGGGCAGATGCATTTCAGCTGAAACTCAATGCTGAGAAAACCCAATGCCTGGTACTCACCTCGCAATACAGTAAGAATAAATTTACCACCATCAACACACCTAAACTAAATCTACCAGTTTCGGACACCCTGAAAATCCTCGGAGTCACTATTGATCGACATCTTACACTGGAGAACCATGCAAATAACATAACCAAAAAGATGTTTCATTCAATGTGGAAACTAAAAAGAGTTAGACCTTTTTTTCCAAGGATTGTCTTCCGCAATCTGGTACAATCACTGGTACTCAGTCATCTGGACTATTGTAACTCTCTATGCTGGCTGTAAAGAGCAAATACTCAAAAAAACTCCAGACAGCTCAGAATACGGCAGCCAGACTAATATTCGGCACACCAAAATACGAAAGCGCGAAACCCCTATGAGAAAAACTACACTGGCTCCCACTAAAAGAACGCATCACGTTCAAACTTTGCACTTTAGTCCATAAAATCATCCATGGTAACGCCCCAGCCTACATGTCAGATCTAATAGAACTACCACCCAGGAACGCAAAAAAATCTTCCCGCACACCCCTCATTCTTCATCCTCCCAAGTGTAAGGGTTTGAAATACAAATCAATGCATGCATCTACCTTTTCCTATATGAGCACGCAGCTCTGGAATGCGCTACCACGTAACTTGAAAACTGTCTATGAACTGACCAATTTCTGCAAACTATTAAAAACCTATCTCTTCGCCAAGATATATCACAAAGATCAACATGTGTAACTATAATCTTTTGAACTTTTAGTACTGTCTTATAATGTCTTTTGCTTTAATACCATCATGTAATTCACCACCATGTAACACAAACCCTCTGTAAACCTAATGTATATTCACTTCTATTTCCAGTACCCATGATGTATTGTAAGCCACATTGAGCCTGCAAAGAGGTGGGATAATGTGGGATACAAATGCAATAAATAAATAAATACTGGACCTGGGAGGGGGAGTGGAGGGAAGAGAGAAGGATGACTAGAGTGGAGAACTGTTGGACCAATTTGAGGGAAAGAGAAAATGCTGGACCAAGGGTTGGGGGTTGAAGGCAACAGCAGCAAGGGAACAAAAGAGAGGGAGGTGTGCTGACTCTAGGGTGGGAGTGGAAGGGAAGGGAAGGGAGAAGTTAGACATGGGGTGGGATATGGACACAGAGAGGAGGTGCTGGACAGAGTAAGATAGAGACACAGGAGAGATGCTGAATATTGTGGGAAGACAGGGACACAGAGAGCAGATGCTGAACATGGGATTAGAATAGGGACAGGGATACAGAGGGAAGATTCTGGATAGACTGTGGTACCCCAGCGAGGGTTAGAGGGTGGCCCTACAAATTAACCAAGCCAGACACACTATGTAAATGAAAAAATAACTGGTTTATTATAGTAACATAGTAGATGATGGCAGATAAAGACTTGTACAGTCCCTCTAGTCTACCTAAGTAGATAAATTCATTACATAAAAGTATGAGGTGATACAACATATGTATACCTGATCTTGATTTGTTCATGCTATTTTCAGGACATAGACTGTAGAGGTCTGCCTGGCGCCATCCTTGTTCTAAAACTTCTGAAGATGTCATCAAAGCCCTTGAAAAGCTCCAGTTCAGCCCATCCATATCTATCCAGGCCATGATCAGGGCACAGACCATAGAAGTTGTTGGCTTTGCTTCCCAATTATCAGTATTGCCACCTAGTTTCCGCTAAGCTTCTTTGAATAGATTTCTTCTAAACAGGATTCCTGCATATTTATCACATGCATTTTTGAATTCCGTTATGGTTTTCATCTCTACCACCTGCAGCGGGAGGGCATTTCAAGTATCCACCACCCTCTCGGTGAAAAAATACTTCCTGTTATTATTCCTGAGTCGGCTCAAGTTCCACCTCAATTCATGTCCTCTAGTTCTACCACCTTCCCGTTTCTGGAAGAAGTTTGTTTGCGGATTAATACCTTTCAAATATTTGAACATCTGTATCATATCATCCCTGGTTCTTCTTTCCTCCAGGGTATACATGTTCAGGTTATCAAGTCTCTCCTAATATGTCTTGCTATGCAAACTGCATACCATTTCTGCATACCATTTTCTTTGCTTTTCTCTGAACTGCTTCCAGCCTTTTTACATCTTTACCAAGATACAGCCTCCAAAACTGAACATAATACTCCAAGTGAGGCCTCACCAACGACTTGTACAGGGGCATCAACACCTCCTACTGCTAGTTATACCCATCTCTATGCACCCTAGCATCCTTCTGGCTGTGGCTACTGCCTTGTTGCATGTTTTGCCACCTTGAGATCCTCAGACACCATCACTCCAAGGTCTCTCTTCTGAGCCGGGATTACCAATCTCTCCCCTCCTATGTAGTACATCACTTTTGGATTTTTGCACCCCAAGTGCATCACTTTACACTTCTTAGCATTAAATGTTAACTGCCAGACCCTTGACCATTCTTCCAACATTTGGAGATCTCATGGTTTCTACATCTTCCAATGTATCCACTCTATTGGGTATCTTCGTGTCATTCGCAAAAAGGCAAAGTTTTCCTTCTAACTCACCAGCAATGTCGCTCACAAAAATATTAAACAGAATCGGCCCCAGCACTGACCCCTGAAGCACTCCACTGGTCACTTTCCTTTCTTCTGAGCTGATTCCATTTACCACCTCTGTTACCTGTCTGTCAGCCAGTTTCCAATCCATTTCACCGCTTAGGTGAAATGGATACATTTTGCCTTGCACCAACGTCAAGCTCATCGGTCTATAATTTCCTGGATCTCCTCTTGAACCTTTTTTAAAAATCAGTGTTACATTGGCCACCCTCCATTCTTCTGGTACCACGTTCGATTTTAAAGATAAATTACTTATTACTAACAATAGTTCTGCCAATTCATTTTTCAATTCATTCAACCCTCTCAGCTTATTCATGAGTCTTTTGTGAGGGGCTGTATCAAAGGCACTGCTGAAATCCAAGTAGGTTACATCTAGTGCCTGTCCTTTATGTAGTTCTTTGGTCACCCAGTCAAAAAGAGGTCAATCAGATTTGTTTGGCAGGATTTTTATTTGGTAAAGCCATGTTGCCTCAGATCCAGCAATCTGTTGGCTTCTAGACAGTTAACTATCCTTTCCTTCAGCAGCGTTTCCATTATTTTTCCTACCACCGACGTGAGGCTTAACAGTATGTAGTTTCCCACTTTTCCCTATTCCCGCTTTTGTGAAGCAGAGCAACTTCTTCTGTCTCTATAGATCTATTAAATAAATCCTGAAGAGGTCCCGCCAGGAGTTCTCTGAGCTCTCTCAGTATCCTGGGATGTATTCCATCCGGCCTCACAGCTTTGTCCACTGGCAGATTTTCAAGCTGCTTATAAACGCTTTCTTCTGTGATTGGTGCAATATCCACTCCATTCTCAGATATATCTTTGGCAGCCAACTGCTGTCCTTCTCCAGGGTTCTCTTCTGTGAATACAGAAGAGAAGTATTTGTTCACGTTTGCTTTATCCTCATCACTTTCCACAAAGCCATTCTCAACATCTTTCAGTTTTACAATTCCATTCCTATCTTTTCCTAATATATCTGAAAAAAGGTCTTGTCACCTACACATGAACTGGGCCCCGTCACGCCAGTGGTCACAAATCCCCTCACAGGGACATTCAGTCTAGTAGAAAACTGCTGGACCGGAACTCTATCCAGTGGTCAACAGTGCATCTTTAAATCAATTGTTATCACCAGAAGACCATATCTCTTCAAACACAGATGTCCACCTTCTCCATGTCGTCACTGGACCATTAATCGTTACTTGAGTCTTCCCCCACTGGAATAGGCTGATACTCTTCCATCCTAGGTATCTGACAACTACCATGACTAGGTCCTTATGAACGACCGGGCTTGACTTTTGGGATCCCTTGAGACCTCTACCACTGGGAATAGAAATATAGAGGGTTTTCACCGTTCCATGGCCTCTGTGATATACAGCAGCACACTGAACAGAGGATTTCAACATATTATCAATGATGACGCCTAGATCTCTTTCTTGGTCGGTGACTCCTAACGTGGAACCTTGCATTATGTAGCTATAATTCGGGTTCCTCTTTCCCACATGCATCACTTTGCACTTGCTCACATTAAACGTCATTTGCCATTTAGATGCCCAGTCTCCCAGTCTCATATGGTCCTCTTGCAATTTTTCAGAATCCTCTTCTTTTTTTTTTTTTTTTTATAAATGTTTTTATTGTTCCATGGATTCATATACAGGCATCAAGAGCAACATTAATACAAACAACAAAGCATGTCCTGACAACTCTGCCAACAATCTACTGAATTCCATGTTTTATTTTATTTCCCCCCCCCCCCCCCCCCGTTTCTTCCCCTCCCCCAGCAGAGACCCCTCCCCCTCCCCCCTGTCCTTTATCACTTAAACAGCACACAGACTTAATCGATTCTGTTCTTCTTATGTAGGCATCATGAACAAGGCACATGTTCTCCCCCACAGATCACGAGCACCCAGAGAGGTCACAGACTTATATCTCATAGCCACCCAATGAGCCATCTCAAGCATACTATGTTTCCACACTGCAAGGGCCGGGGGCTCTCTCTGCACCCATTGTTTCAGCACACATCTTTTAAGCAAAATCAAAGCTAACAAAACAAATTTACTTTGTGAAACTCTCAGCCCCTGCTCCTTAAGAGCCTGCCCACACCCCATTAATGTAACTGAATAATGCCACTCCACTGAGCGCTGTAATATCTCTTCCAAGGTTGTCAGCGCCCCAGACCATAATTCCTGCAGTGTAGGACATTCCATAAAAGAGTGCAAAAAGGTACCCACTGCCCCCCCACACTTGTCACACGTGTCACTATCCCACATTCCCAGGGCTTTCCCCCTAACTTTAGTGATATGCACTCTATACAGGATTCTATACTGTGTGTCTTGTAAAGACGCATTCGGTGTGAGGCCCCGCAGATTTCTGATTTAACAACTTTGAATAACTTTGTGTCGTCAGCAAATTTAATTACCTCACTAATTACTCCCATCTCTAGATATTTATAAATATGTTAAAAAGCAGCGGTCCCAGCACAGACCCCTGGGGAACCCCACTATCTACACATCTTCATTGAGAATACTGACCATTTAATCCTACTCTCTGTTTTCTGTCTTTTAACCAGTTTTTAATCCACAATAGTACACTACCTCCTATGCCATGACTCTCCAATTTCCTCTGGAGTCTTTCATGAGGTACTCTATCAAACGCCTTTTGAAAATCCAGATACACAATATCAACTGGTTCACCTTTATCCACATGTTTGTTCACCCCTTCAAAGAAATGTAATATATTGGTGAGGCAAGATTTCCCTTCACTAAATCCATGTTGGCTTCTGAATATGCTCTGTAATTTTGTTATTTATAATAGTCTCTACCATTTTGCCTTGCACCAACGTCAAGCTCATCGGTCTATAATTTCCTGGATCTCCTCTTGAACCTTTTTTAAAAATCAGTGTTACATTGGCCACCCTCCATTCTTCTGGTACCACGTTCGATTTTAAAGATAAATTACATATTACTAACAATAGTTCCGCCAATTTATTTTTCAATTCTGTCAGTACTCTGGGATGAATACCATCCGGTCTGGGAGATTTGCTGCCCTTCAGTTTGTCAAATTGCCCCATTACATCCTCTAGGCTTATAGAGATTTCATTCAGTTTCTCTGACTCGTCAGTTTGAATACCATATCTGGCACTGATATCTCTCCCAAATCTTCGGAGAAGACTGAAGCAAAGAATTAATTTAATCTCTCCGCTATGGCTTTGCCTTCCATGATTGCCCCTTTTAACCTCGGTCATCTAGCAGTCCAACTGATCCTTTTGCTGGCTTCTTGCTTTTAATATACCTAAAAAATTTTTTTACTATCCAGCTTATTTTCGAAAGAGATCGCCGGCCATCTTCTGACATAAATCGGGAGATGGCCGGCGATCTCTTTAACCCGGCCAAATCGGTATAATCTAAAGCCGATTTTGGCCGGCGCCAACTGCTTTCTGTCACGGAGCCGGTGAAACTTCAAGGCAGGGTGCAAAAGGTGGGGCAGGGCTATGAGATAGCCGGCTTCGCCCGATAATGGAAAAAAGAAAACTGGCCTTGATGAGAATTTGGTCCACTTTATTTGGTCCCTTTTTTTCAGGTCCAAGTCCCAAATAGGTGCCCGAACTGACCAGATGACCACCGTAGGGAATCGGGGATCACCTCCCCTGACTGCCCCAGTGGTCACTAATCCCCTCCTACGCTAAAAAAAAACAACTTTAAAAACTTTTTTTGCCAGCCTCTATGCCAGCCTCAAATGTCATACTCAGGTCCATCGCAGCAGTATGCAGGTCCCTGGAGTAGTTTTAGTGGGTACAGTGGACTTCAGGCAGGCGAACCCAGGCCCATCCTCCCCCCACCTGTTACATTTGTGATGGAAAATGGGAGCCCTCCAAAACCCACCCGAAACCCACTGTACCCTCATCTAGGTGCCCCCCTTCATCCCTTAGGGCTGTGGTAGTGGTGTATAGTTGTGGGGAGTGAGTTTTGGAGGGCTCAGCACCCAAGGTAAGGGAGCTATGCACCTGGGAGCTATTTTAATTTTTTTTTTACTTTTTAGAAGTGCCCCCTAGGGTGCCCGGTTGGTGTCCTGGCATGTTGAGGGGGACCAGTGCACTACGAATCCTGGCCCCTCCCATGACCAAATGCCTTGGATTTGGCCGGATTTGAGAACGCCAGCTTCAGTTCCCATTATGGGCAAAAACCGATGCCAGCCATCTCAAGCCCGGCCATTTCTGAGATTTGGCTGGCCCCAACCGTGTTATCGAAAAAAAGATGGCGTTGAGGTGCGGTGTTGTTTTTCGCTGTTCCTCACAGGCCCAGGAGAGAATCTTCGTTTTTTGTTTTCGATTTTTTTCTTTTATTATCGTTTCTAAAAATAAAAAAAAAAGTAGAGATTACTTTTCTTAGTTTTCTCCCTTTTGAAGTTTCCTTTCTTTTTCGACCGTGGTCGAGTTTTATCCTCTTATTTTTGTGCCTTTTTCTTTTAACAGGCACAGTTGCGTTGTTTGATTTTGCCGAAGCCGTTTTTCCTTCCAAGTCATCGAAGACTCCCAGCGGCTTCAAACGTTGTACTTAGTGCAACCGGACCATCTCAGGTACCGATACCCATTCCTGGTGTATGCAGTGCCTTGGACCCGACCATAGCCCAGCCGCTTGTAGTCTGTGTCTTCGTGTGAAGAAACGGACCCAAGCGTCTTGAGAAACCCAATGAGAAAAACTTTTTGGGGCTTGGTCTGGTTTTTCGACATCGACATTGACATTGAGGGAAGCATCGACATCGGGAGCAGAGGTAATGACTGCTGAAAGATCAATTCGTGCTGGGAGCAGTGAGGCATTGAGTGGGTCTCCACCTGCCCCGAGGCCTCCTGCTGTGCAGGCCTCCCCGGGATCGACCTTCGTCGGACCTGGCCCCTTGGAGGTGTGAGGAATCCACATCCTCATCGGTACTGAGGAGTCTCGATGACGGGCGTCGAGCGAAGGTGAAGAAGCACCGTCATCGTTCTCCTTTGACACATGGTGCCGGGAGCTCCGGGGGCGTCGAGGAAATTGGCACCTGAGAAGCGTTGGCGCCAAGAGGATCGCTCCCCCTCTATTCAGAAAGTGCCGATGGTGTTCTGGCAGCCCGGTACCTGCTCCAGAACCTTGACAGATTCTGCCACCGGCTCCTTTACTGACCCCGCAGCCTTATCCGACGACAACTCTCGACGAGTGCATCAGGGCCCTGCTCCCAGAGCTTCTGGAAGGATTGCTGCGCCAGTCTGCGGTGTCGGGGGTGCTTGCGCCTTCCATACCATCTGCTGCAGCAGCATCTGGCCCTTTGCCTGTGGTGAGGTCCCCAACCTCGGTGCCGCCTGCCACTTAGGTCGACTTCCCTTCGACATCGGTGGAGGAAGCTTCACCCGAGTCCAGGTGGGCGTCGACTTCTCGGCACCGCCATCGAGGACGTCACTCCTCGTTGTTGAGGCAGGCTCAGTTTCGGACTGCTCTGAGGGATGTTTTGTCCAATACTGAAGATGAGTGTTCATGGGAGGAAGATCCAAGGTACTTTTCTTCTGACGAGTCCTATGGAATTCCCTCTGAACCTTCCCCTCCATCAGAAATGAGACTTTCTCGTTCGGAGAGTCTATCCTTTACCTCCTTTGTCCGGGAAATGGCTGAGGCTATTCCCTTCTCTTTGGAGGTTGAGTATGAACCCAGGGCTGAGATGCTTGAGGTCCTGGATTATCCTTCTCCACCTAGAGAGGCTGCAACGGCTCCTTTCATAATGTACTGAAGGAAGTCCTTTTGCGAAACTGGTCGTTCCCTCTGTCTAATCTCATGATCCCGAAAAAAGCTGAATCTCAATATCAGATCCATGGTGAGCCTGGATTGATGAGGTCTCAGCTAACTCACAATTCCATGGTGGTGGACTCTGCCCTCAAAAGAGCCAAGAGCACTAGGGACTATACCTCGGCGCCCCCAGGCAGAGAATAGTAACATAGTAGATGACGTCAGAAAAAGATCTGCACGGTCCATCCAGTCTGCCCAACAAGATAAACTCATATGTTCTACTTTTTGTGTATACCTTACCTTGATTTGTATCTGTGATTTCCAGGGCACAGACCGTAGAAGTCTGCCCAGCACTAGCCCCGCCTCCCAACCACCAGCCCCGCCTCCCACCACTGGCTCCACCACCCAATCTCGGCTAAGCTTCTGAGGATCCATTCCTTCTGAACAGCATTCCTTTATGTTTATCCCACGCATGTTTGAATTCAATCTAGAACCTTGGACGTATCAGGCCGCTATGCTCGCTGCCAAGATCCAGACATACCAGCTCTTCACAAGCGTTCACTTGTGGAACTCGGTGAGGCAACTGTGCAGCTTGGTTGATGCACTCCCTCAGGAGCAGGCCGAGCCTTTTCGTCAGGTGGTCAGGCAGCAGAAGGCGTGTCAAAAATTCCTGGCCAGGGGTACATTTGACAGTTTTGATGTAGCATCCAGGATTGCTGCCCAAGGTATAGTGATGCACAGACTCTCATGGCTGCGTGTCTCTGACCTGGATTATTCGGTCCAGTAGCAGATGGCGGATGTTCCTTGCCGGGGGGATAACCTTTTGGTGAGAAAGTAGAGGATCTCGTTGACCAGCTCAAGAAGTACAATGATGCTATGGATTCTCTCTCCCGCCGGCCATCTTCTGCCACTGCCTCCTCATCTAGGAGGTTTTTTAGAAGGAAGAGGAGTGCTCCCTATTCCTATGCTAGGCATAGGTACACTCCTGCTTCTCGGCAGCCTGCCCAGGCTCAGTCTCAGTGTGCTCGTTCTTGTCAACAGCGTGCGCCGAAGGCCACTGCGGCTCCCCAGCAAAAGCAAGGGACGGGCTTTTGACTGGCTCCAGTTCAGCATAGCCTCAGTAAACGTGTCCGTACTGGACGACTTGCTGGTTGGGGGTAGGTTAATGTTTTTTCACCAAAGGTGGCCTCTTATAACTTCCGACCTGTGGGTTCTTTATATTGTCCAGTTAGGATACACCCTCAATCTGGAATCCAAACCTCCATATTGCCCACCAGGAGCTAAGTCCTTCTGCTCCCACCACAAGCAGGTGCTTGCAGAGGAACTTTCCGCCCTTCTGAAGGCCCAAGTGGTCGAACCCGTTCCACCAGGGGAAGAAGGGCTGGGATTCTATTCCAGGTACTTCCTTGTGCAAAAGAAAACAGGGGGGATGCGTCCCATCCTAGACCTAAGGGCCCTGAACAAATTTCTTATCCGAGAAAAGTTCAGGATGGTTTCCCTAGGCAACCTTCTTCCCATGATTCAGGAGAACGATTGGCTATGCTCTCTGGACTTAAAGAATGCTTACACACATATCAAAGGAAGTACCTTGGAACACAGCACATTCAGTACCGTGTACTGCCTTTTGGCCTAGCATCTCCGCCCAGAGTGTTTACAAAATGCCTAGCTGTTGTCGCAGCATCTCTACGCAGACTGGGAGTGCATGTGTTTCCTTATCTCGACAATTGGCTAGTGAAGAGCACCTTGAAGGAAGGTGCTCTTAAGTCCATGTGAATGACTATTCAGGTGCTGGAGCTACTGGGGTTTGTCATAAATTATCCCAAGTCCCATCTTACCCCAGTCCAAAAACTGAAATTCATTGGAGCTCTGCTGAACAGCTCGAGCTTTTCTCTCCGAGGCAAGGGCGGACAACCTTCTGTCCCTGCAGTCCATGGTTCGAGCGTCTCACCAGGTCACGGCTTGGCAGATGTTGAGACTTCTGGGGCACATGTAATGCCCATGGCACGTCTATCTATGAGATCAGCTGAATGGACCCTAGCTTCCCAGTGGTTTCAAGCTGTGGGGGATCTAGAGTATGTAATCCAGCTGTCCACCAACTTTCGGAATTCTCTTCAGTGATGGACGAGTCGATCCAATTTGTCTTTGGTGCGACCACTCCAAGTTCCTCAGCCACGAAAAGTGCTGACGACGGATGCATCTCTCCTGGGTTGGGGAGCTCGTGTAGATGGGCTCCTCACTCAGGGAGCCTAGTCGTTTCAGGAAAAGGATCTGCAGATCAACCTGGAATTAAGAGCGATCTGGAACGCTCTAAAGGCTTTCAGAGATCGGCAGTCCAACCGAGTAATCTTATTTCAGACAGACAATCAGGTTGCCATGTTTTATACCAACAAGCAGGGGGGCACCGGATCTCATCCTCTGTGTCAGGAAGCTGTGCAGATGTGGCTTTGGGCTCGCATTCACAGCATGTTTCTCCAAGCCATTTATCTTGAAGGCATAAATAACAGTCTGGCCGACAGGTTGAGCAGGATAATGTAACCTCACAAGTGGTCACTAAACATGGGCGTAGTCCGCAAGATCTTCCGAGCGTGGGGCACCCCCTCGGTGGATCTTTTTGCCACTCAGATCAATCACAGGATCCCTCAGTTTTGTTCTAGTCTTCAGGCCCACGACAGACTAGCATCAGATGCCTTTCTCCTACATTGGGGGGCAGGCCTTCTGTATGCTTGTCCTCCCATACTTCTAGTAGGGAAGACTTTACTGAAACTCAAGCAAGACCACGGAACAATGATCCTGATTGCACCCTTCTGGCCGCGTCAGATTTGGTTCCGTCTTCTTCTGGAGTTGTCCTCCGAAGAACCGTGGAAATTGGACTATTTTCCAACTCTCATCTCAGAACGAGGGGTCGCTTCTACATCCCAACCTCCAGTCTCTGGCTCTCACCGCCTGGATGGTGAGAGCTTAGAATTCGCTTCCTTGGGTCTTTCAGAGGGTGTCTCCCGAGTCTTGCTTGCTTCCAGAAAAGATTCCACGAAGAGGTGTTACTCTTTCAAATGGAGGAAATTTGCCAGCTGGTGTGACAGCAAAGCCCTAGATCCTCTTTCTTGTCCTACACAGACCCTGCTTGAATACCTTCTACACTTGTCAGAGTCCGGTCTGAAGACCAACTCCGTAAGAGTTCACCTTAGTGCGATTAGTGCTTTTTATCGCCGTATAGAGGGTAAGCCTATCTCTGGACAGCCTTTAGTTGTTCTCTTCATGAGATGTTTGCTTTTGTCAAAGCCCCCTTTCAAACCTCCACCAGTGTCATGGGATCTCAACGTCGTTCTTACTCAGCTGATGAAAGCTCCTTTTGAGCCACTGAATACCTGCCATCTGAAGTACTTGACCTGGAAGGTCATTTTCTTGGTGGCTGTTACTTCAGCTCGTAGGGTCAGTGATCTTCAGGCCTTGGTAGTACATGCACCTTATATCAAATTTAATCTCAACAGAGTAGTCCTTCACACGCACCCTACGTTTCTGCCAAAGGTGGTGTCCACCTTTGGCAGTTCCATCTGAACCAGTCAGTTGTCTTGCCAACATTCTTTCCCCGTCCTCATACCCAGCCTGGTGAAAGCAGTTTGCATACCTTGGACTGCAAGAGAGCATTGGCCTTTTACGTGGAGCGGACAAAGCACTTTAGGCAGTCTGCCCAGTTGTTTGTTTCTTTCTATCCCAACAGGAGGGTAGTCGCCATCGGAAAACGCACAATCTCAAATTGGCTAGCATCTTGCATTTCCTTCATTTATGCCGAAGCTGGGCTGACTCTGGAGGGCCATGTCACGGCTCATATTGTTAGAGCCATGGCTGCGTCAGTGGCTCACTTAAAGTCAGCCTCCATTGAAGAGATTTGCTAGGCTGCAACATGGTCATCAGTCCACACATTCACATCTCACTACTGCCTTCAGCAGGATACCCGACGCGACATTTGGTTTGGGCTGTCAGTGCTGCAGAATCTGTTCGGAGTTTAGAATCCAATTCCACCCCCCTAGACCCATTTTTGTTCTGTTCCAGGCTGCACTCTCAGTTAGTTGTTTATGGTTTCAGTTCAATCTAAGTTATGTCCTCGCTGTTGAGGCCCATTTGACCAATGTTCGTTGTTTTGAGTGAGCCTGGTTGCAGGGATACCCCACATGTGAGAACAAGCAGCCTGGTTGTCCTCGGAGAAAGCGAAGATACTTTCCTGTAGCAGGTGTTCTTCGAGGACAGCAGGCTGATTTTTCTCTCAATACCGCTACCTTCCCTTTGGAGTTGTTATTTGCTTCCTTTTATGCTTTTTGATTTAAGTGAGGGAACGCGTTACGCGACGGGTGGGAAATCAGTCCGCTCATGTGCGGTGCACTGTGCACGCACGCCTGAAGACTCCCTCAAAACTTTTTAAATATTTTGCTTGCAAAATGCCGTCTGATTCCTGGGCCAACGCGGACGTCGACTCACATGTGAGAACAATCAGCCTGCTGTCCTCGGAGAATACCTGCTACAGGTAAGTATCTTTGCTTTTCTGTGGCTTGCAGGATTAGTTAGGCACACATTCCTTTCCTATACCTCAAGGAGTAATGTAGTGTGAGTTGCATTACTCCTTGAGGTATAGAACTGTGAGGATGAAGAGACTATTGTGCACAGGTAGGGCCATGCACGCACAGAACTTTACAGTAGTTCTGAGCTCTAGGAAGTTTGTTTTGGCCTACTGACTTGTGATGATGTCACGCACATATGTGCATGATTAATCCTGCTGTTTTTGTAAAACATCTATTACAGTTTTTAAAAAAGGGTGTGTTTGTACAAACCTAGAGCAATACGTTCAATTTTTATTGCTTAAAAACTGAGGCAAAGCTCTTATTAAAGGGAATATTTTTTAAATCCAAGTAATTTTCTTTTAGTGGCACCAATAAAGGCTTTGTGCAGCCAACGTTTTGAAGACTGGAAGGAAAAATTTGGACCCATAGGGCTTATTTGCAAGGAACTTACAGGAGATACACTAATTGATGATTTATTTGAAATGCAGCATGCCCATATTATCATGACAACACCAGTAAGTTACAAAGATTCTAGTAATTACAATATTCAGACAAAGTAGAGCTCCTACATTTGCTCTTCTAAATTAGTCTTCTACAATTTCAAACTTAGGATCCTAACCCTCCTGTTTACTAAGCCACTAACGCATGGAAGCACGGCTTAGTGAACAGGGGGTCAATTTTCAGCTGAAAATTCATCTTAACTGAGGAGCTTGAAAGTTATGTTTATAAATTTAATCCTGCTATTCATTTGCCTATGTTTTTTGGTCAGATTTATGAGCCCAGTGCTGAAAATTACTGCTAAGCTCTTATGTGGTAATTCTATAACTTGGTACCTCGATATAAGCACCACAATGGGACGTGCTTAGCGCCAATTCTATAATGGCATTTAGATGCACCTAAGCCACTATAGAATGCTAGCATAAAAGCTTGTTGGCATGCCAAAACTTAAACATGCTCACTTACAGCCAGTCCATGGCTGGTGCAAGTTGGTGCACCTATGTATGCCATGCAATGTGTGTAACTTATAGTATTCTATAAGTTATACATGTTGTGTGACAACATGCCCATTATGTGCCATCTTGCAGGTATGCACTAAGTGAATTTAGCGAGTATTTTAATAGAATAGTGCCTAACACTTACACATGTATATGCCAGTTATTGGTGCTAATGATGAGCATGAGTGCTGTATTATATAACCTGCAACCATATTTGGGACTAGATTCTTTATATTGTTCCTGAGAAATCCATGCCAAAAAAAACACGTTTAAGCGTATTCTGTAAAGTATGCCTACATTTAGGCATACTTTATAGAATAAACCGAAATTTCCACACGGATCATAGAATACGCCAAGTGCCGTCCAAGCAACTGCATTTAGTCATGGGCAGTTATGCCAAGTAAAACTTGGTGTAAATCCTGACACCTAAATTAGGTGTGGACTGGGTGTATTCTATAACCACACACCTAGATTTCAGAAACGCCCTTTTTACGCCCATGGCCATGCCCCCTTTTCAACTATGCGACTTAGAATTTATGCTCTTCACTTTATAGAATATGCTTAGACAGTTCTGTTTGTAAATTCTAATTAATGCCAATTAGTGTCAATAATTGCTTAAGTGACAATTATTGGTGCTGATTGTCTTAAGTAATTAAGTTGTGTGCACAAATCCTGAATATGACTGGATTTGCACACGCAATTTATGACACCTTACATAGAATCCCAGGGTTGGTGCCTAATATTAGGTAAACACAAGCACAAAGCAGAGGAAGTCTTGTAAGCGGAGCTCAATGATGCATTTTATTTTGACCCACTTGCTTTTATATGAAGAAGAATCTTTAACCCCTGATGAAGGCATAAGTGCCAAAACTTGGCCAAGTCGGGTGAACAATCAATACATTTGTGGTAAGCCTTGAGTTTGCTCTTTCTCTGGACTACCTCTGCCTTTTGTTGGTGCTTGTGTTAAGCCTGCAGAGTGTTTCGCTTCTGTTTGGTTGCTCTGCCTAATATTAGGCATCAGCTTATAGAATTGCCCTTTTAACTTCTCCTCCTCTAAATCGATCTCTGTTGCCACACGTTTGTATGCTCATAGAGTTTAAATCAGTGAAACTTTGACCTCTCTGAAAATCTACTAGAGCTGAGTGCCTAAATTTATACTCAATCTAGATGCATAAATCCTTTGAATATCGGGCCCTATGATATTATCTCCCAAGTGCCTTCCTTCTTCAATTCCAAAAACTAAAAATGTTGGTGCATTGTTTAGATAATTTATGGTATGACTTGCCACATATTGCAATGGTTCATATTTTCTAACAAGTGTTATATATATTATATATTAAGAACAGAATGTGGCAAACTCTTTATGGGCTTTATTTTCTATGATTTCCACTAGATCTCTTTTTCAGTGTGCTCTAAGGCAGTAGTTCTCAACCTTTTTTCAGTTGGGACACACCTGATGAACAATACTCACATACGTGACACACTTCATACGTGGCCCTCATGGATTTTTGCTCTGATATATTATTACAGTTCTTATGAATTAAATATAAATATGCTCTTCATCCACAAAAAACATTTTCCCCCCAACAACAGGTGCAGATCATAGCTAGCACATTTTCTCCATGGAAGTTACCATACCAAAAAATAAAAATACTGATTCTCATGTCATCTGATTAGTAGCGCTTCCGAAGGATTTATATGGAGAGAGATCATGGCCTTAACCTTTGTCCCTGATGAAAGGTGCTTGAAACCCGCAGAGTCGGGCGGTTTCAGGGGAAGGCATTTATTGGAAGAAATCCTTAGTTTGGATTTATTCTCGGCGACACTAAGCTAAGTACATTGTGTTTCACGAAATTTATTATTGCAGAGTGGTTGAACAATATTTATAGCACTTGGGTGATGGTGTATGAGTTACACACAAGAAATACCCTCCCAATAAACACTAAATGAGTAACCCGATGAAAGAAGTGCTATACCACTGTGTCCACAAGCACCCCTCCGTGCTGTCCGCTCTTGTTTCGACACCTCTCTGTGCTGTCCGCTCTCCGCTCAACACCTCTCCGTGTGGTCTGCGCACAACTTAGCACCTCTCCGAGCTGTCCTTCTTCGCCCACACAATTGGGGCTAATCCATCTCCTAAGCGGAACTGTTCCTGCTCACTGCAAAAAGTAATTCACAGTACTATTTATTCTGCAGAGTACTTTATTCCAGAGCACAACCAGCGGGAAAATAGTATGTCCTCTGTACTACAGCTGCTGGTCTCTGTGCACTTTGCTTCCCTTCTCCCCCACCCAACAATCCCCAACAGTTCCGAACAGTTCAGTCTTGGAACTCCATAACAACTTGAAATAAACCTTTGAATCAGTCAATTCCTCTACTCCCTTTCTCCTACTGCCTAGGAGATAGAGGCATTTTCTCCACCCTCGCTTGTCAGACACCAACACTCTGACAACCTCCCACTAAAATGTCCAGACTGACCTTCTTCAGGTAATTACCCTTTGTCCTGAGCAGAAGAACTCCATTTGCTCCTGCTCAGCCTCCTTTATGACATTTTCACTGTTCTCCTCTAGCTCAATCTCCTCCCACTCCATGGAGTCTTCCCCCACCCTCTCTCCCAGGTGCTGCTCCTCCACTTGATTATCCTCCATCTCCCAATCACCTCCTGACTTTTCTGCCTGCTGGGAGTTGGAGTGCTGTCTCTCATGTTCCCTCCTCCCTTGCAAGTGCTGCTGGGTTCTGTAGTTCTCTTCCTTTCTTGCAAGTCTCCTACCCCCTTTTCCCGGCAGAGAGTGCTCTTCCTTTCTTGGCTTACTGCCCCTGTCAGCTCTTCTCTGCTTTCCCTCTACCTCCTCCTTACAACTGACTAGCAGCTTGATTGTCTGCACTGAATAGTGGGTTATATCTGAGTGTAGTCAAAAAATATTACGATGTAATTTTTTGTAAATGGTGACAGTACGTGGGACACACAATAGAGACATATATGCTTTTGTGGCTAACTGTCCTGGTTTGTGCAGTGGATCTGATTAGTAGCAACATAAATCTCTCTACTACCAAGCAAATTGTGAATTATTACAGAGGAAAGCCTCTGGTTTGGCCCAACTCTTGGGGAAAAAACTCAGCTTTGATGGGAATGGGAGGGGGATATGGAGGCTGACGAAGAGTTGCTTACCTGTAAGGGGGGGGACCTATGATGGACCTATGGGGAGGAGGGAGAGGGGGAGTTGCTGAGCCTGCAGGGGAGATGGAAAGGAGAGGTGCTGGACTAAGGGTGGGGTTCAGAGAAATGTCAAACCATGGAGGGGGCTGAGAAGAGGGGGGGGGGGGAATGTTAGACTATTAAGAGAGGGGCTGGGGAGAGGGGGAAATGTCAGACCATGGTAGAGGGGGAAGAGAGTAAATGCGAGAGAGAGCTGCTGGATTGCTGGGGATGGAGGGAAGAGGGGGGAGATGTGGCTCCAGTACACAAACCCCGATGCCATGCGCTTTCCCATGTTGTGTAGATTGTAAACCACATTTGGCAGGATTTTACTTATGGTGCTTGGTTTGCCTCCTACACAACCTGGGAAGGACCAGGGCATCCAGATTTGTGTAGCTGCATTTCCTCCAGCCAGCTGCTGTCTCTTACAATCCACTAGATTGCTGAACATTGAAACATTTTATTTATTTGTTGCATTTGTATCCCACCTTATCCCACCTCTTTGCAGGCTCAAAGTGGCTTACAATACATCATGAGTAGTGGAAGAGTGTTAGTAATATAAACCTTTATTCTCCGAGGACAAGCAGGCTGCTTGTTCTCACTGATGGGTGACGTCCACGGCAGCCCCTCCAATCGGAATCTTCACTAGCAAAGTCCTTTGCTAGCCCTCGCGCGCCCGCGCGCACCGCGCATGCGCGGCCGTCTTCCCGCCCGAAACCGGCTCGAGCCGGCCAGTCTTCTTTTGTCCGCACTCGGTACGGTCGTGTTTTCGCCGTGTCGAGCCCCGGAAAGTCGACCTCGCGCGTCCAAATTCTGTTTGAGCGTGTTTTTTTCCTTCGGGAAAGCTTTGTTAGTCGGGAAGTGCTCCGGAAACCCTTCGACCGGGTTTCGTGTCAATCCTCCCCGTACTTCCAGCTTTTTGCCCCGGTAAGTTTTCTTTCGTCGTCGGGGTAGGCCTCTTTTCGGCCTCGGTCGAGATTTTTTCTCCCTCTAAATTTTTGGTGCTTCAATTTTCGCCATTTCGGCTTTTGATTTCGCCGGCGTGATTTTTCCGCCCATGACATCGAAGCCTTCCAGCGGCTTCAAGAAGTGCACCCAGTGCGCCCGGGTTATCTCGCTCACTGATCGACACTCGTCGTGTCTTCAGTGTCTGGGGGCCGAGCACCGCCCTCAGAACTGTAGTCTGTGTTCCCTTCTTCAAAGGCGGACTCAGGTAGCGAGACTAGCCCAGTGGAACGTGTTGTTCTCGGGCTCTTCGTCGGCATCGGCACCGGGATCTTCGAGTGCATCGACGTCGTCAGCGTCCAGACCATCTTCCTCGGCCGCCCCTGCATCGAGTGCATCGAGGCATCGGGCCTCTGCATCGGCGCCGAGACATCGGATAGCTGCATCGACGTCGGTGGTACCAGGACCTCGTCTGCTGATGTCGTCGGACGGTGGTGCATCGGGTGGAGTGCAGGTGAGGGCTGTCCATTCCCCTGCTGGTGGCGGTGAGCCCTCGGGTGGGTCTCCTCCTACCCTGAGGGCTCCTGCGGTACAGCCCCCCCGAGATCGACCTTCTTCAGTCTCGGCCCCGAGGAAGCGACGGATGGATTCGACGTCCTCCTCGTCGGTGCCGGGGAGCTCCGGTGACATGCTTCGGAAGAAATCGAAGAAGCATCGACACCGGTCTCCTCCCCATGTCGGCACCGAGAGCTCTGGGTCGCCGAGGGATTCGGCACCCAGCAGGCATCGGCACCGAGAGGACCGCTCACCCTCTGTTCAGGAGGTGTCGATGCGCTCCGCTCTGGACAGCCCGGTACAGCCTCCACGCCCGGAACAGGTACTGACGTCGACGCCTGCATCGACCTCACAGCCTTTCTCTACAGCCGCTCTAAACGAGAGCCTCCGGGCCGTTCTCCCAGAGATTCTGGGAGAGCTGTTGCGCCCTACCCCTCCGGTACCGGCGGTGCTTGCGCCTCCGGTACCGTCGAGCGTGGCGCCGGCTGGCCCATCGCCCAGGTTGAGGTCCCCGACGTCGGTACCGCGTGCGGTACCGACCGCGGCCACCTCCCAGGAAGGCTCCCCGACTACGTCGGCGGAGGGAGCTTCGCCGATGCGGGCGAGGGAGTCTACCTCTCGACGCCCCCATCGTGGACGTGGCTTCACTGAGTCGAGCAGGGCGAGGTTGCAGACACAGGTTCGTGAACTTGTATCTGACACCGAGGGTGAGGCCTCGTGGGAGGAAGAGGAAGATCCTCGATATTTCTCTGACGAGGAGTCTGAGGGTCTTCCTTCTGATCCCACTCCCTCTCCTGAAAGACAGCTTTCTCCTCCCGAGAGTCTGTCTTTTGCTTCCTTTGTCCGGGAGATGTCTACGGCCATCCCCTTCCCGGTGGTTGTGGAGGACGAGCCCAGGGCTGAAATGTTTGAGCTCCTGGACTATCCTTCTCCACCTAAGGAAGCGTCCACTGTTCCCTTGCACCATGTCCTGAAAAAGACATTGCTTGCGAACTGGACCAAGCCATTAAGTAATCCCCACATTCCCAAGAAGATCGAGTCCCAGTACCGGATCCATGGGGACCCAGAGCTGATGCGCACTCAGTTGCCTCACGACTCTGGAGTTGTGGATTTGGCCCTAAAGAAGGCTAAGAGTTCTAGGGAACATGCTTCGGCGCCCCCGGGCAAGGACGCTAGAACCTTAGACTCCTTTGGGAGGAAGGCCTACCATTCCTCTATGCTCGTGTCCAAGATCCAGTCTTACCAGCTCTACACGAGCATGCACATGCGGAACAATGTGCGGCAGTTGGCGGGCTTGGTTGATGCTCTTCCCCCTGAGCAAGCCAAGCCTTTTCAGGAGGTGGTCAGGCAGCTGAAGGCGTGCAGAAAATTCCTGGCCAGAGGAGTTTATGACACTTTTGATGTTGCGTCCAGGGCCGCTGCTCAAGGTGTGGTGATGCGCAGGCTCTCATGGCTGCGCGCCGCCGACCTGGAGAATAGAATCCAGCAGCGGATTGCGGACTCGCCTTGCCGTGCGGACAACATTTTTGGCGAAAAAGTCGAACAGGTGGTAGAGTCTCTCCACCAGCGGGACACCGCATTCGACAAATTCGCCCGCCGGCAGCCTTCAGCTTCTACCTCTACAGGTAGACGATTTTTCGGGGGAAGGAAGACTGTTCCCTACTCTTCTGGCAGGCGTAGGTACAATCCTCCTTCCCGACAGCCTGCGGCCCAGGCTAAGCCCCAGCGCGCTCGCTCTCGTCAGCAGCGTGCGACTCAGCAAGGCCCCGCGGCTCCCCAGCAAAAGCAAGGGGCGAGCTTTTGACTGGCTCCAGCAGAGCATAGCCGACATCCAAGTGTCCGTGCCGGGCGACCTGCCAGTCGGAGGGAGGTTGAAAGCTTTTCACCAAAGGTGGCCTCTCATAACCTCCGATCAGTGGGTTCTGCAAATAGTCCGGCAAGGATACACCCTCAATTTGGCATCAAACCCTCCAAATTGTCCACCGGGAGCTCAGTCTTACAGTTTCCAGCACAAGAGGGTACTTGCAGAGGAACTCTCCGCCCTTCTCAGCGCCAATGCGGTCGAGCCCGTTCCATCCGGGCAAGAAGGGCTGGGATTCTATTCCAGGTACTTCCTTGTGGAAAAGAAAACAGGGGGGATGCGTCCCATCCTAGACCTAAGGGCCCTGAACAAATATCTCGTAAAAGAAAAGTTCAGGATGCTTTCCCTGGGCACCCTTCTCCCCATGATTCAGCAAAACGATTGGCTATGCTCTCTGGACTTGAAGGATGCCTATACACACATCCCGATACTGCCAGCTCACAGACAGTATCTGCGATTTCAGTTGGGCACCCGCCACTTCCAGTACTGTGTGCTACCCTTTGGGCTCGCCTCTGCGCCCAGGGTGTTCACAAAGTGCCTAGCTGTGGTAGCAGCGGCACTTCGCAGGCTGGGAGTGCACGTGTTCCCATATCTCGACGATTGGCTGGTGAAGAACACATCCGAGGCAGGAGCCCTGCAGTCCATGCAGATGACTATTCGCCTTCTGGAGCTACTGGGGTTTGTGATAAATTACCCAAAGTCCCATCTTCTTCCAGTGCAGAACCTCGAATTCATAGGAGCCCTGCTGGATTCTCGGACGGCTCGCGCCTATCTCCCAGAGACGAGAGCCAACAACTTGTTGTCCCTCGTCTCCCGGGTGCGGGCGTCCCAGCAGATCACAGCTCGGCAGATGTTGAGATTGCTGGGCCACATGGCCTCCACAGTTCATGTGACTCCCATGGCCCGCCTTCACATGAGATCTGCTCAATGGACCCTAGCCTCCCAGTGGTATCAGGCCGCTGGGGGACTAGAGGACGTGATCCACCTGTCCACGAGTTTTCTCGAATCCCTGTATTGGTGGACGATTTGGACCAATTTGACTCTGGGACGTCCCTTCCAAATTCCTCAGCCACAAAAAGTGCTGACCACGGATGCGTCTCTCCTGGGATGGGGAGCTCATGTCGATGGGCTTCACACCCAAGGAAGCTGGTCCCTCCAAGAACGCGATCTACAGATCAATCTTCTGGAGTTACGAGCGATCTGGAACGCTCTGAAGGCTTTCAGAGATCGGCTGTCCCACCAAATTATCCAAATTCAGACAGACAACCAGGTTGCCATGTATTATGTAAACAAGCAGGGGGGCACCGGATCTCGCCCCCTGTGTCAGGAAGCCGTCAGCATGTGGACCTGGGCTCGCCGGAACGGCATGGTGCTCCAAGCCACATATCTGGCAGGCGTAAACAACAGTCTGGCCGACAGACTGAGCAGGATTATGCAACCTCACGAGTGGTCGCTCAATTCCAAAGTGGTGCGCCAGATCTTCCAAGCGTGGGGCACCCCCTTGGTGGATCTCTTCGCATCTCGAGTGAACCACAAAGTCCCTCAGTTCTGTTCCAGGCTTCAGGCCCACGGCAGACTGGCATCGGATGCCTTCCTCCTGGACTGGGGGGAGGGTCTGCTGTATGCTTATCCTCCCATTCCTCTGGTGGGGAAGACTTTGTTGAAACTCAAGCAAGACCGAGGCACCATGATCCTGATTGCTCCTTTTTGGCCGCGTCAGATCTGGTTCCCTCTTCTTCTGGAGTTATCCTCCGAAGAACCGTGGAGATTGGAGTGTTTTCCGACCCTCATCACGCAGGACGAAGGGGCTCTTCTGCATCCCAACCTCCAGTCTCTGGCTCTCACGGCCTGGATGTTGAGGGCGTAGATTTTGCCTCTTTGGGTCTGCCAGAGGGTGTCTCCCGCATCTTGCTTGCTTCCAGGAAAGACTCCACTAAGAGAAGTTACTTCTTTCATTGGCGGAGGTTTGCCGTCTGGTGTGACAGCAAGGCCCTAGATCCTCGCTCTTGTCCTACACAGACCCTGCTTGAGTACCTTCTGCACTTGTCTGAGTCTGGTCTCAAGACCAACTCTGTAAGAGTTCATCTTAGTGCAATCAGTGCATACCATTACCATGTGGAAGGTAAGCCGATCTCAGGACAGCCTTTAGTTGTTCGCTTCATGAGAGGTTTGCTTTTGTCAAAGCCCCCTGTCAAGCCTCCTACAGTGTCATGGGATCTCAATGTCGTTCTCACCCAGCTGATGAAACCTCCTTTTGAGCCACTGAACTCCTGCCATCTGAAGTACTTGACCTGGAAGGTCATTTTCTTGGTGGCAGTTACTTCAGCTCGTAGAGTCAGTGAGCTTCAGGCCCTGGTAGCCCAGGCCCCTTACACCAAATTTCATCATAACAGAGTAGTCCTCCGCACTCACCCTAAGTTCTTGCCAAAGGTCGTGTCGGAGTTCCATCTGAACCAGTCAATTGTCTTGCCAACATTCTTTCCCCGTCCTCATTCCTGCCCTGCTGAACGTCAGCTGCACACATTGGACTGCAAGAGAGCATTGGCCTTCTACTTGGAGCGGACACAGCCCCACAGACAGTCCGCCCAATTGTTTGTTTCTTTTGATCCCAATAGGAGGGGAGTGGCTGTAGGGAAACGCACCATATCCAATTGGCTAGCAGATTGCATTTCCTTCACTTACGCCCAGGCGGGGCTGGCTCTTGAGGGTCATGTCACGGCTCATAATGTTAGAGCCATGGCTGCGTCGGTAGCCCACTTGAAGTCAGCCTCCA
This sequence comes from Microcaecilia unicolor, assembly GCF_901765095.1. Lineage (NCBI taxonomy): Eukaryota > Metazoa > Chordata > Amphibia > Gymnophiona > Siphonopidae > Microcaecilia > Microcaecilia unicolor. The sequence continues at coordinate 70,669,884 of NC_044036.1, read as the reverse complement.
TTGAAGAAATTTGCAAAGCTGCGACGTGGGCTTCTGTCCACACATTCACATCCCATTACTGCCTGCAGCAGGATACCCGACGCGACAGTCGGTTCGGGCAGTCAGTTCTTCAGAACCTGTTTGGGCTTTAGGATCCAACTCCACCCCCCGAGGGCCCTGTTTGTTCTGTTCCAGGCTACACTCTCAGTTAGTTGGTAAAATTTTTTAGGTCAATCTCTGTTATGTCCTCGCCGTTGCGAGGCCCAATTGACCATGGTTGTTGTTTTGAGTGAGCCTGGGGGCTAGGGATACCCCATCAGTGAGAACAAGCAGCCTGCTTGTCCTCGGAGAAAGCGAATGCTACATACCTGTAGAAGGTATTCTCCGAGGACAGCAGGCTGATTGTTCTCACAAACCCGCCCGCCTCCCCTTTGGAGTTGTGTCTTCCCTTAAGAGTATTGTCTTGCTACATACTGGACTGGCCGGCTCGAGCCGGTTTCGGGCGGGAAGACGGCCGCGCATGCGCGGTGCGCGCGGGCGCGCGAGGGCTAGCAAAGGACTTTGCTAGTGAAGATTCCGATGGAGGGGCTGCCGTGGACGTCACCCATCAGTGAGAACAATCAGCCTGCTGTCCTCGGAGAATACCTTCTACAGGTATGTAGCATTCGCTGTATTGCATGATCTTGGTTAGTATGATGATACAAACAAAGTAGTAGTATACAAGCAGATTTTAAGAAACAGTTCTGAAATTAAATAGGCGAGTTGTGTAGTGTATATTCACTTGGGTTGGTCTTTTTGGTATGCTCTTTCAAAGAGATGGGTCTTCAGTAATATGCGGAAGTTAGTTCTTTCATAGATCGATTTCAAGTTGCGCGGCAGTGCGTTCCATAACTGTATGCTCAAGTAGGTGAAGTTTGACGCGTGCATTGATTTGTATTTCATTCCTTTACAACTGGGGAAGTGCAGATCAAGGAATGTGCGGGATGATCTTCTGGCATTCCTAGGTGGTAAGTCTATTAGGTCAGACATGTAAGCTGGTGCGTCTCTATGGATAATTTTGTGAACTAGTGAACATATTTTGAACGTGATGTGTTCCTTAAGTGGAAGCCAGTGTAATTTTTCTCGTAAGGGCTTGGCACTTTCAAATTTTGGTTTGCCAAATATGAGTCTATCTGCCGTGTTCTGGGCTGTCTGGAGTTTCTTGATTATTTGTTCTTTGCAGCCGGCATATAGTGCGTTGCAATAGTCTAGATGACTAAGCACTAATGATTGTACTAAGTTACGGAAAACACTCCTTGGGAAGAAAGGTCTTATTCTTTTTAGTTTCCACATTGAGTGGAACATCTTCTTGGTTGTGTTTCTCACGTGGTTCTCTAGTGTTAGGTGTCGATCAATGGTGACTCCAAGAATTTTTAGGGTTTTTGAAATAGGAAGGTTTAGAGTTGGTGTGTTGATGGCGGTATATTCTTTCTTGTTGTGTTGGGAGGTTAGTATTAGGCTTTGGGTCTTTTCTGCATTGAGTTTCAGCCGAAATGCGTCCGCCCATGAATGCATGATTTTGAGGCTTTGGTTGATGTGATTAGAAATTTCTTTTAGGTCTTGTTTGAATGGGATGTAGATCGTTACGTCATCCGCATAAATGTATGGATTGAGGTTTTGATTTGATAGTAATTTTGCCAGGGGTATCATCATTAAGTTGAATAGAGTCGGTGAGAGGGGGGATCCTTGTGGTACTCCGTATTCAGGTACCCATGCGTCTGAAGTGGTCGAGTTAGATGTTACTTGGTATGACCTTGCGGTTAGGAATCCCTTGAACCACTGGAGGATGTTGCCTCCGATTCTGAAGTAATCAAGGATGTGTAGTAAGATTCCGTGGTCTACCATGTCGAAAGCGCTTGACATGTCAAATTGTAGAAGTAGTATGTTCTTACCAGATGTAATCGTTTGTTTGAATTTAGACATGAGACTTACTAATACTGTTTCGGTACTGTGGTTAGACCTAAACCCTGATTGGGAATCGTGGAGTATAGAAAATTTATCTAGATAGTTTGTAAGTTGCGTAGTCACCAACCCTTCAGTTAATTTGGTTATTAAGGGAATAGATGCTACCGGTCTATAGTTAGTTAGTTCACAAGCGCTCTTCTTTGTGTCTTTGGGTATGGGGGTGAGTAAGATGTTTCCTTTTTCCTGCGGGAAGAATCCATTTTGTAGCATGTAGTTCAGGTGTTTCGTTATGTCGTTTATGAATTGTTGAGGGGCAGATGTCATCAGGTTGTTTGGGCATAGGTCTAGTTTGTAATGGGATTTGGCAAATCTTTTGAGTGTTTGGGAGATGATGTTCTCTGATAGTATCTCGAAGTTGGTCCATGTCCTGTCAGTTGGATGAATGCCAGGGGCTGGGTCTAGGCAATTAAGGAGTTCAGTATAGTCGGTGGTGCTGACAGGTATTTTAAGTCGTAGTTATACTATTTTTTCGTTGAAGAATTTCGCAAGATTGTCTGCTCCAGGAGTGTCTTTGCTGTTGGTTGTGACTGGTGTGGTGTCTATTAGTTTGCTCACGAGTTGGAAACGTTTGTGTGTGTCCTTGTAGTTTGGTCCGATTAAGGTTTTGTAGTGTAGTCTTTTGATTTGTCTTATGGTGTATTTGTATTTTCTTTGGAGTTGTTTCCAGGCGTTTAGTGTGGTGTCATCTTTCTTTTTAGTCCAAGCTCGTTCTAACCTTCTGACTTGTGTTTTAAGTTTTTTCAATTCTTCATTGAACCTTGGTGTTGAATTCTTTCTGTGTGAAGATCTCGTTTGGGTTGGAGCAATGTTGTCTAGTATAGATCTACATCTATTGTCCCATTCTGAGAGGAATTGGATTGTGTCTGTTTTTGTTGTCCATTCCTTGTGGTAAATCTGTTGCCAAAATTCTATCGGGTCTATTTTTCCTCTCGTGGAGTAAGTTTTCCGTTCTTGTTTAATCGGTGGTCCTTTTGTTCTCCATTGGAGGGAGATGTTTGCTTTGTAGTGGTCTGACCATGGTGCGGGTGTCCACTTTGTGTCTGTTAACGTAATGTTTGCATCGTGGTCAAAGTTGTGTGTGATGATGTCTAGAGTGTGTGCTTGTCTGTGGGTAGGTTGTGTGTGTGTCCTGTGAAGGTCCCATAATTGTAGGAACTCTACGCATTCTTGTGTACTGGTTGAGTTGAGATCTTCAAGACATAGGTTGATATCTCCTATTAAGATAAGATTTGAGCTGGAGACACAAGAGTTCGAGATAAAGTCCATGAGGTATGTTTGGGATTCATGCCAATTGCCTGGTGGTCTGAAGAGCAAGATTGCGGTAAGGTGTTCTTGCAGGTTTGCGTGGTTTAGTCTTACCGAAGCGATTTCAAGTTGTGGTAGGATCGATTTGGTTATTGTTGTGATGATAAACTCTGATTTGTATATAATTGCTATTCCTCCTCCTCTTTTTCCATTTCTTGTCCAGTGGGTGATTTTGTATCCCGGTGGACATAGTTCTAAAATTATAGGGTCTTTAAGGTCATGAATCCAAGTTTCAGTAATGAATAGGATGTCTAGATTGTCTATGGTGATCCAATCTGTTATGTTCAGTGTTTTATTTACCACTGATCTGGCGTTTGTGTATCCCATATGGATTTGTCTGTATGGTTCCGTTTGGGATTTGGTTGTGTTGATTCTTATTAGTTGTCTGGTTTCTTTGCATTTGGTTTTGTTGTGTCCTTTCTTCTCTTTCTGTTGGTTGTTTTCGTATGCATTTGTTTGTAATTTTAATTGGTTGTTATTCTTTTGGTTTGTTGTGCTGTAATTGGGTTGTCTGTGGTTTTTGTAAGTTGTGGGAAGATTGTTGTTTGTGTTGGGAGTGGTCCATATGTGGTGAATTAAGGGGAGGAAGTAAATTAGCATGAGTAGTTTGTTGGTGTTAATGTTGGCTGTATTTAGTGATAGTTGGTATGTCTGGTAAATATTATTTGGTGTGGTTTTGTTTGAGCATCAATCGGCGTTTGTCATATGTGAACATGTATGAGCAATTTTTGAACCTTTGATATAGTGTCAGCAGTTTCAACATTAAGCATAGTTAAGCATAAGCATAATATACGTTAACGTATATGAACATTGAGCATGATAAGCATTAAACATGATGCTTTAAGCATTAGTGTAGACATCAGCGATATCGTAGTACAAAAAACAGAAGAAACCAGTCTTCGCAAGGAAATCAACATGAAACAAAACAGCAAAGATGACCAACAAAAAGCAAAAAAAAAAAAAAAATATATATATATATATATATATATAAAACGTTAAAATTTAATATTAATCATAAGATATGTATTTAAAAGATAAATCCATCAAAATAAAAAAATTACATAAAAAAGGCGACACTTTGGATGTAAAAATGAAGAATCAGCTTTATTAGCCAAACTGTAGCAGGGAGAAAGGGACTCGACATTGCATAGATCAGAGACGCTGCTCTGATCTTCTCCGCTCAACAACTTTGTTTCCAGTACAATTGAGCACTATAGCTTCAGTTTATTGACACACATATTCTTTTTATATTTGGATAGAATTAATAACCAACAGACGGCAGAGAAGACTCCTGATGCAGGCCAGTACGGCCGAAACACAGCTGTGTCGAGTCCCTTTCTCCCTGCTACAGTTTGGCTAATAAAGTTGATTCTTCATTTTTACATCCAAAGTGTCGCCTTTTTTATGTAATTTTTTGATTTTGATGGATTCATCTTTTAAATACATATCTTATGATTAATTTTAAATTTTGACGTTTTTATATATATATATTTTTTATTTTTATGTTTTTTGTTTTTGCTTTTGTTGGACATCAGCGATATCAACATTTATCATATTTAGGCCTTGAGCATAGGTGTACATTTGCGTATATAGACTTTAAGCATGCATAAGCGTGTCAACATTTAGCATAGTTAGGCAATGAGCATAGGTGTACATTTGCATATATATTCTTTAAGCATGCATAACATTGAGCATAGCTGAGACTTACATATAATGGTTATTGATATCAATTATTAATAGGCGTGAACGCACATTAAAGCATGAATGAGCATTGATTGTAAATGAATATTTAGCTTTGATGTGAACATCGTCAGTGTCAGTAATAGGCATATTTGAGCATTCAGCTTGGATGAATATTAGCATGAATGAGTAGTAATCATAGTGAGTAATAAGCAAAAGTGTGTTTTCCTTCTTTGCAATGAATGCCTGTGTATGGGATGATTTTGAGGTGGAGGGGTCAGAGAATTGTTGAACCATAGGGATGGAGGGTAAGGGACAGGGAGTTGCTGGACCATAGGGGTGGAGAGGAAAAGAGAGGGGGTAGGGAATTGCTGGACTATAGTGGTGGAGGGGAATGGAGTGAAGACATGGAGTTATTAGACCATAGTGGTGGAGGGAAACAGAAAGGGGACACGAAAAAATCTAGGTGTCATGGTAGACAATGCATTGAAATCTTCTGCCCAGTGTGCGGCAGTGTCCAAAAAGCAAACAGGATGCTAGGAATCATTAGGAAAGGGGTGCAAAATAAGACCAAGAATTCCATAATACCTTTGTATCGCTCCATGGTATGTGGCCTCACCTTGAGTATTGTGTTCAGTTCTGGTTGCCGTATCTCAAAAAAGATATTTCAGAATTAGAAAAGGTTCAAGGAAGAGTGACCAAAATGATAAAGGGATGGAACTCCTTTCATATGAGAAAAGGCTGAAGAGTTTAGGGCTCTTCAGCTTGGAAAAGAGATGGCTGAGGTGAGATATGATTGAGGTCTCTAAAATCCTGAGAGGTGATTGATCATGTGACGTCATGCTCAAGGGAAGATGCTAGCCTGAATTCCTCTGGGGCCCCAGGCAAATCCTCTGAATTTTATAGCGCACTGGACCTCACAAAACCCTACATTTGGTCACCCAGGGAGAGCGGAATGCATTTACGACTTACCGGTCTGATCGGAAGTCAGATTATGGCAGCGAGAGTGGCTCATAAAGATGTCTCGAAGCAAAGCTGTGGAGGACAAAATGACGGCGTCCCCGAGTCCAGCCAGCCCCACAATTTTATCAGCATGGATCGCAGAGATTACCTCAGAAATGACGGTGGTCCTGGAAGATTTACTGGAGTGACGCTAAACTCCCATCGACTCTAAATTGGAGTGCTTACAAGTCCAATTAGAAGAACTATCTAAAGACTGTGTGGCTTTAGACACTCTTGCACCTCTGATGACCCGCCCTGTAAGGCGTACAAAACCCCAACCGTGGCTGACTTCTAATATCCGCTACCTACGTTCCTGTACCCGCTCCGCCGAATGCCTCTGGCGGAAATCTCGGGCCCTTGCTGATTTCTTACACTTTAAGTTCATGCTGACCTCCTTCCAATCTGCTCTTTTACGTGCCAAACAGGATTACTATATCCAACTGACCAACTCTCTTGGCTCTAATCCTCGACTTCTCTTCACCACATTGAACTCTCTCCTCAAGGTGCCCCCTCCCCCAACTCCCCCTTCATTATCTCCTCAGACCCTTGCTGAATTCTTTCACAACAAGGTTCAAAAGATAAACCTTGCTTTCTCTACCTCACCAGCTCTCCCTCCACTAGTCCGTTCCCCTCTCTCTCCTTCCCCTCATTCCCTTTCCTCCTTTCCTGAAGTTACTATTGAGGAAACTACACTTCTCCTTTCTTCCTCAAAATGTACCACCTGTTCCTCTGATCCCATTCCCACCCACCTTCTTAATGCCATCTCTCCTACTCTTATTCCTTTTATCTGTCACATTCTCAACCTCTCACTTTCCACTGCGACTGTCCCTGCTGCCTTTAAACATGCTGTGGTCACACCTCTCCTTAAGAAGCCTTCACTTGACCCTACTTGTCCCTCTAATTACCGACCCATCTCCCTCCTTCCTTTTCTCTCCAAATTACTTGAGCGTGCTGTTCACCGCCGCTGCCTTGATTTTCTCTCCTCACATGCTATTCTTGACCCATTACAATCTGGTTTTCGCCCTCTCCACTCAACCGAAACTGCGCTTACTAAAGTCTCCAATGACCTATTACTGGCTAAATCCAGAGGTCAATATTCCATCCTCATTCTTCTTGATCTTTCCGCTGCTTTTGACACTGTCGATCACAGCATACTTCTCGATACCCTGTCCTCACTTGGATTCCAGGGCTCTGTCCTTTCCTGGTTCTCTTCCTACCTTTCCCTCCGCACCTTTAGTGTTCACTCTGGTGGATTCTCTTCTACTTCTATCCCTCTGCCTGTCGGCGTACCTCAGGGTTCTGTGCTTGGTCCCCTCCTCTTTTCTATCTACACTTCTTCCCTTGGTTCATTAATCTCATCCCATGGCTTTTCCTACCATCTCTATGCTGATAACTCCCAAATCTACCTTTCTACCCCTGATATCTCACCTTGCATCCAAACCAAAGTTTCAGCGTGCTTGTCTGACATTGCTGCCTGGATGTCTCAACGCCACCTGAAATTAAATATGACCAAAACCGAGCTTCTCATTTTCCCCCCCAAACCCACCTCCCCGCTCCCCCCGTTTTCTGTTTCTGTTGATGGCTCTCTCATTCTCCCTGTCTCCTCAGCTCGAAACCATGGGGTCATCTTTGACTCTTCTCTCTCCTTCTCTGCTCATATCCAGCAGACCGCCAAGACCTGTCGTTTCTTTCTTTACAACATCCGTAAAATCCGCCCCTTTCTTTCCGAGCACTCTACCAAAACCCTCATCCACACCCTTGTCACCTCTCGTTTAGACTACTGCAATCTGCTTCTTGCTGGCCTCCCACTTAGTCACCTCTCCCCTCTCCAGTCGGTTCAAAACTCTGCTGCCCGTCTCATCTTCCGCCAGGGTCGCTTTACTCATACTACCCCTCTCCTCAAGACCCTTCACTGGCTCCCTATCCGTTTTCGCATCCTGTTCAAACTTCTTCTACTAACCTATAAATGTATTCACTCTGCTGCTCCCCAGTATCTCTCCACACTCGTCCTTCCCTACACCCCTTCCCGTGCACTCCGCTCCATGGATAAATCCTTCTTATCTGTTCCCTTCTCCACTACTGCCAACTCCAGACTTCGCGCCTTCTGTCTCGCTGCACCCTACGCCTGGAATAAACTTCCTGAGCCCCTACGTCTTGCCCCATCCTTGGCTACCTTTAAATCTAGAGTGAAAGCCCACCTCTTTAACATTGCTTTTGACTCGTAACCACTTGTAACCACTCGCCTTCACCTACCCTCCTCTCTTCCTTCCCGTTCACATTAATTGATTTGATTTGCTTACTTTATTTATTTTTTGTCTATTAGATTGTAAGCTCTTTGAGCAGGGACTGTCTTTCTTCTGTGTTTGTGCAGCGCTGCGTATGCCTTGTAGCGCTATAGAAATGCTAAATAGTAGTAGTAGTAGTAGTAGTACTTTTCAGACCCGAACGGCTGCAGTGGAAGATAGGGCCACTGTTGTGGAGGAAGCACAGGGCGCATTGCATAAAAAGATTTCTATGATGGAAGCCAAAGTGGAGGACCTAGAAAACAGATCATGAAGGAACAATCTGCATCTGGTGGGTCTTCCGGAATCCATACCGGAAAAAAACTTAATAAGCTTCCTGCAACAATGGTTTACCAAAGAGCTTCAGCTACTAGCTATCAATGGACCTTTGCGGATAGAATGTGCCCACAGAGTGGGGCCAAGACAACCTGCGCAACATAAGCCTAGAGTGGTTATTCTCCAGCTTCTGAACTCTGCTCATAAACAGGCAATTATACAGGCCTTACGAGTGGGGAAATCTTTGCATCATGACAACCAGAAAATCCTTTGTTTTCAGGATTATTCAGCTGGAGTGACGGTGCAGCTCAGAGCCTTCACCCCCATCTGCTCCAAACTGTTTTCTCTCAAAATAAAGTTTGCCTTGATATATTCGGCTACCCTTAAGATCACCCACAAAGGCTCGACTCAGTCCTATACAACCGTGGAGGACGCTCGCGCATTCCTCGCACACTTGGATGGAACCGAGGCAGAGAGATCGGATAAGGCGTGACTATACAGCACATGCAGTTGCTCGAAAGCATGTCTCTCTTTGGATATCCAGATTTAACAGGGGAAAAGTTAAAGTAAAGACACAAAGAATGTTTTTTTTTCTCTCCTTATGGCCCTAGAAGATTTGCAGCTGCATTAACCTAGGCTGTGGCCGTAGTAATCTTAAGGAAGAGATTGGAGTCAGCATCCATAGAGTAGTGCTGGTTATGGGGCTGCCTTGATAAAGACTGTTCACCCGAAGTGAAGAAGGCGGCAGAAACCAGGCTTGAGTTGTGATATAATGAACATTTGATATTTTTTGTATGAGGACTTATGCGTTCCGCAATTTTCCGGAACAAGGATTCAACAGATGAAAAGACTGGTGCAGCTCTCCGTGCAATGCTTGAGCCCTGAATTATTGAAATGTAGAAGCTAAAAGAAAAGGAAAACAAAAATCTCTTTGGTATGGATCTAGGAATTGGTTTGCATCAGTTGGCTGGACTGGGGTTTTGACCCTTGGCCTACCGAATGCATGTTTTGTTTTTTTTTTGTTATGAATGGAAGGGGTACGATGTATTACTAATGACTCTATATGGTTGACAAAGGGGATGATGGGGAAGTGTTAGAAGTGATAGTTTCTATGGGAGGAACATTCTGCTAGGGGATGGGAGGGAAGGGGGGGAAGGAGGGGTTAAAAGGTTGAGGGGGGGAGGTTAGGAAGTTGGGATTATGGTTTCAGAAGATGTCTGGGGAACAAAGCTTGGATTTATGGTTGAGGTGTTTGCAGACTGCTGGGGGCTGGGTGTGCTCTAGAAATTTGTTTGGAGGGGGATGAAGGCTGGGACATCCCCCCCCCCAATTTCGCAAAGTAGCGAAAGTTGAGATTGATGCCACATTCTCAGTTTTGTCATGATGAATTTGGTGTCTTGGAATGTGGGGGGGATAAGTTCACCAGAAAAAGGTCAAAACTTTTACAACATTTACATAGACATAAAATTGATATTGCCCTGTTACAGGAGACTCACCTTAATGTTGTGGAACATGCAAAGTTAAAAACTTGGTGTGTAGGAGAGAGTTTGGCAGCCCAGGGGAAAAGGGGGGGTTGCTATCTTGTTTAGAAAGGGAGTAGTGGAGGGGGTGCAGATCATAAAGGCAGACCCGCTGGCCGTTTTATCTTGGTCAAAGCTGTTATTAATCATCGCACCGTTTATATCTGCAACCTCTATGCCCCAAATCAGTATGACAAAAAATTCTATCAAACAGTGATTTATCTGCTAGTTTCAAATGAGCACACTCCTTTGGTGGTGGGAGGAGAGTTTAATGCAGTGTGAGAAACCTAGTATGGATAGGTCCTCGCCGGGACATCCCTCATCCTACCATACTAATAAAGGTTTACTCCAGTTGAGCTAATTACTGGACCTTGTTGATATATGGAGGGAGCTGCATCCTTCCGATAAAGATTATACTCATCTATCTCAGGCGCACTCTACCCAGGCACGTTATTTGTTGGTATCCAGGGGGGAGTTTGGCCGGGTGAGGAAAATGGACATAGGATCATATGCCATATCAGACCACGCATGGGTCTGGATGGATTGGGCCTTAGGGCATACTGAATCTTGCTGTGGCCGCTGGATGTTCCCCTTTGATTTGTATAAAGATCCTGTATTCCAAGAGAAGATTTTGGGTTGTTGGGAATCTTACAAGGCAACACATGTGGAGCATGTGGTAAACCCAGTACTATACTGGGAAGCAGCAATGGCGGTACTCCGGGAGGGAAATTATAAGTTATGTCCGTACCGCCCGAGATAGGGAAATTTTGAGGCTGAGAGCGGTGCTTCATTGCGCCAGGCAGTGATATGGGATTTCCCATGTGGGGGAGCATCATCAACAATTGTTAGACTATCAAACGGCGTTGAATACACTTCATCAGAGAGCCTTTAAATCGCAACTTTACTACCGATATAGGCTCTATAGACATGGTAATAAAGCGGGACGCTTTCTGGTGCGGTTGGTTCGACCTAGAGGGAGCCAACACAAAATTCTCACGCTTTGTGACGACAGGGGAAATAGTGTCCATTTTATCGAGAACCTATGTGAGATTTTTCAGGCTTACTACCGACGTCTTTATGCATCGCCCCCTGATGTGGGTCTACCGGGAGAATTATACTTAGACACTGTAACCACGCCCTCCATTGGACAGAAGGAGAGAGACCTTTTGAATGCCCCGATATCAGCGGATGAAGTGGCTTTGGCGATTGATCGAAGCCCTTTGATTAAGGCTCCTGGGGTGGATGGTATTAGGGCGGAATTCTACAAGCTGTTGGGTGCGGAAGTAGTACCTCCCCTCGCTAACCTATTTAATAAGATCGTGGACGAGGAGTCGCTGCCCTTATCTCTTGACATGGCCCAGATTATAGTCTTACTAAAGCCAGGCAGGGACCCCACACAGCCAGAGTCTTACCGCCCCATATCCCTCCTGAATTATGAGGTCAAGTTCTTTGCGAAAATAATGGCGAATCGTTTGGCTTGGGTTCTACCCGACCTTCTTCACGAATCGCAGGTGGGCTTTGTGGGAGGTCATTTCGTAGCCAAGAATTTGCACACAATATTGACCACCTTAGAGTACAGACTTCAGAAAAGTTTTCACTCCATTCTTATTAGCTCTGATGCAGAGAAGGCCTTTGATCATATGCACTGGGATTTCCTTTTCGCTGCCTTAAAGACTTATGGTTTCTTGGGTCATTTTCTTTTGGTCATTAAGACGTTATACTCTGCACCTCGGGCAAGGGTGTTAGTCAACAGGCATGAGTCTCGGCCCTTTCCTGTGCTTCGGGGGACTAGACAGGGCTGCCCCCTGTCACCTCTTCTCTCTGTGTTGTCATTGGACCCCCTTGGAGATATCGTGGCAAATCCGGATTTTTGAGGCATTCTAATTGGACTTTAATGCTTTAAAGTGGTGGCTTTCGCCGATAATTTGTTAGTCCATCTCGGGAAACCGAGGGAATTCTTCCGGGCATTATTGGATACTTTCCGGGAATATGGGAATTATGCAGGGTTCCACCTAAATTTAGAGAAATAGAAGCCCTGCCATCATCTACTCAGGTACAAAATTTGTGGGGCTCAGATTTTCCCTTATGTTGGGCGAACGACTCATTTAAATACTTGGGGATTCGCTTGGCAATGGATGTAAGGACTTTATATCTTAATATTTTGGTCCTTATGGCAGCCACCTGACGACAGTTAGAATGGTGGAAAGAGGGGGGCCCTTCTGAGTCACCGATGAGAACAGATGTTTGAAGATCTCTCTCTCTTGTTTATTCTAGAAAATCATTCCAAACCATCTTTATTTAGAAATTCTTTTTTCTATTTATCTACTAATCACTTGTGCAGTGATCTCAGTATGCCATGTCACAATCAAAACCTAGCAAATCTGACTCTCCTGGAATGCTTCAGTCTGGATCCAAGCGAACCAAAACTGATCCTCCGTCACCAGAAAAGGCATTACATACGAGAACGCCAACCTCCACCTCAGATTTAATGATGGAAGAAATTTGCGCATTAAAAGAGCTTACTACCAAACATTATCAAACGACTTGTGACTTAGTCGGAACTCCAATCAATTACATCTGCCCTATTTGCATTAGAATCACGTGCGGATCAATCCGCTTTGACAGTGGCGCAACACCAGGAATGAATTGATCAACGCATACACAAATTAGAATTAGAGCTTGAAGATCTTTCAAACAGATACAGAAGAAACAATATTCAGATTATTGTTTTAAAAGAAGGCGCAGAGGGCACAGACAATTTCTTACCACATGGCTTCCTCAGATCCTTCACATAAATACTGATCTTCTGTTGCAGTTTGAGTGTGCTCATTGATCACCGTCTCATGTCAAGCAAGGCCTACAACATCCCAGACCCATTGTCGTGAAACTTCTCCATTTTCCACAAGTGCTACAAATCCTGCTTGTAAAAATAAAAAAGATCACGCTCAAATTAATCAACTAGAATCTCAAACTAAAGACTATGAAAACAATTATTTACGATCAGGGAATACTGTTTTTAATTCTTTATGTATTTTGAAATACAAATTAAACAAATTACTTAGCTTCAAAGCTAGTCAACAGATTTTTGAATTTCATTCAAAACATTATGCTGAAAAAGATAAATCTAGTAAATTACTAGCAAATTATCTAAAAAGGAAATAATGTAAAGTGAAAATTTCGCCTTCAAATTACCTAATCATAATATAGCTACATGCATGAAAGATATATCCACAGCATTTCATCTTTATTATTCTGAATTATATCAATCAGAATCTCTCAATTCCCAAAATGCAATTAAACAATTTCTGTCTTCTTTAGATAGACCACAGTGGACAAAAAGAGATCAAAGAGGAAGAGCTTTTAACTGCCATTAAAAATACCCCCATCGGGAAGACCTCTGGTCCAGATTGGATTCCTATAGAGTTGTATAGATTGTTTCTCCTATCCTTTTACTTCTTTTTAATAGCATGTCACCTGATGATAATATGTTGCACAGATTATTTTCTGAGGCGATTATTTCTGATATTCCCAAACCCAATAAAGACCCTATGTCAGTGTCTAATTACCATCCTAGATCACTATTGAATGTACATTATAAGCTGTATGCCAAAATTCTCACCGATCGAATCAAAAAAATAATCTCTAACACTATACATCCAAATCAGGTAGGTTTTATGCCTGGCAGACTAATTAGTGATAACACACGTTTATTTCTCCATATCTCTCATATAGTTTCTTCCTATTCTCACCCTGTAGTGGCGCTGTTCTTAGATGCAGAAAAGGCTTTTGACAGGGTTGAATGGGAATATCTTTTCACTGTTTTATCCTGGTTCAGCTGTCCCCCCGAATTTGTACAAAAAATTAGAATTTTATATGTTAATCCCGTTGCTAGAGTTATTACTAATAATACACCGTTGGATTGGATCACCCTGAAGCGTGGCACTAGACAATGTTATCCCTTCTCTCCTTATTTATTTAATATTGCATTAGAGCCACTTTTGATTGCAATTAGGTCTCATTCACATATAAAAGGCATTACCCTCCGTGATATTGAAATTAAATGTTCGGCCTATGCTGATGATGTCTTTTTATTTCTCACTGATCCATATCAATTCATTCCTAATCTTCTTTGACTAATCACTAAATTTTCTCATTTTTCTGGATACAAAATAAATCAACAGAAGACTGAATTATTGCCACTAAATTCATATGCTATACCTGATATTGCAAATTATTTTAATTTAATTTGGACAAATCCTAAAATTAGATATCTTGGAATTGACCTTTATATGTCCTTACAAGATACCATACAGTACAATGCGGATGCTATCCTGAAATCACTGAAATTATTACTGTTTTCTTGGCACCCACTTCGTCTATCTTGGTGGGTCACCTTGAAACTATTAAAATGATGGTATCTCCCCAAATCAACTATATTCTCAAATAAAAAAAATGCTAAGTACTTTTCTTTGGAAAATCAAACAGCCTAGAACTGCTCTTAAAAAAACCTCAAAGGTACAAAGGATTCTGGTGGTGTACTGTTTCCTGATTTTCTCATTTACCATAAATCTTTTATTTATCTTTTATTTCTCCATCTTTGTAGATACCTTTCTAAGACCTTTTATCCCACTAGTGAAGTCATATATCCGCGACTCATCCCATGCCATTAATTTATTAGAGGAATACAATGGAGACCTTAGTGACATTATTTTATTCACTTTTGATTTGGAATCCCTCTATACCAACATCCCGCATCAACAAGCTCTGGACATTATCACAGAAGTTCTTAATGACAGAGAAAAGAACAAGGGTTCCAACCGCTTTCATTATTCAATTAGCATCAATAGCACTTCAGGAAAATTATTTTTGCTTCCAAGACATATTTTACAAACAAATCAGAGGCACAGCAATGGGGGCAAGTATGGCCCCAGATATTGCCATACTTTATGTGGCCTTTTTTGAACACCAACACTTGGAAGACCACCTGTACAAGGAAGAACTCAGATTTTGGAGGAGATACATTGATGACATACTGGTACTGTGGAAGGGAAGCATCATCAGACTCGAAGAATTCCATTCTTGGTTGAATAGTCTCTATCAACATCTCAAGTTCTCCATGAATATGATACCAAGGAAATTCCTTTCCTTGATATCCTCATCAAGAAAAACACATACCACTTCACTACCACAATATACAGGAAACTGACCGATAAAGATCATTTTCTACATTTTCAAAGCTTTCACAATAGAAGTTTAAAACAAAATCTACCTTACGCACAGTTTCTCTGTCTTAGAAGACTATGTAGTAACTATACCGAATTTGAAGATCAGGCAAAACCAATGGCAGCAAGATTCTTAAATAGAGGTTACCCTAGGGAATGCATTATGAAAGGTCTAAATAGAGCAAAAATGGCAGACAGAGAAGAATTATTATATGGACGTGTGGAACGAAGTAAGCCAGACATTGTGTGCAGTCTTAGATTTTCCAACCTCTCTGCAGACATACAGAAGATACTGAGAAGACACTGGCACATACTAGAAGGTCATGGCTGTTTCAATAATAAGCAACTCACCATTGCCCATACTCGAATTAGAAATATTAAGGAAATCATCGCACCCTCGGCATTACCCTCTGTACGATCAGTACCTCAGCCCCTAACAGGACATCAGCCCTGTAGGTCATGCTCTGTCTGCACATCCTTGCTAACCGTCACAGTTTTCACTCATCCACGGACACTTCAGCATTATCCACTGAAACACTCCTCGAACTGTAACACGGAAGGGGTTGTGTATCTCATCTTATGCCCCTGCAAGCTTATCTATGTGGGAAAAACTATCAGAAAATTAAAAACAAGGATGATTGAACACAGAAGCAGCATTAGAAGAGTGGACATGTTGCCTCCACTAGTCAGACATGGTATGGAACAATCCCATAGCTTTGCAGAACTATGCTTTTGTGCATTCAAGGTCATTAACAAATCCTGGAGAGGGGGAAACTTGGACACAACCTTACTTCAACAGGAACAGAGAGTAATCTTTGAACTTAAACACGTTTTTTCCAGCCAGACTGAATGCAGAGTTGGATCTACTACTACTACTATTTAGCATTTCTATAGCGCTACAAAGCGTCCGCAGCGCTGCAAGTGTTTTTCTTAATGATCTGCTCAATTTAGAAAGGAAAGACATCAATGACTACCTATCTTCCAGGGTTCATTTATTTAGATCGAATATGCACCACTGAGCAGTCTCCCTCTATGCAAAACTCTGCATGATTAGGAAAGACACCCATCATTACCCAACCTCCAGGCTTGTTTAGATGTAATTTTAATTAAATATGCATCACTGAGCATTCTCCCTTGGTGCAATTTGTTTTACAATAACAGCTCCATTCTGTTCATGAAATTTACATCTTAGACAAACCTTATAGCGGTGATATTGTATCATGTTGGAATCAACAGTAATTAACATAACCTGCAATCCTTCAATATTTATGCATACCCTTATAAAATGAATATAAAAAGAACAGTTTATTTTGGAACTATATATCTCTTGTTGTGCCACATCTTAGGGACACCAGGAATATACATATATTTCTATGATGATTTTATTTACACCACTTAATCCTTCCCTCCCCTTTTGTTTAGAAATATTTGTTATTTATAGAACAGATTATACAAACATGGTGAATATTGTTAAACGACACACACTTTCAGGATATACATTGATTTTAATTGTGTGGTAGACAGCTATTACATGATCCTGACGTCTATGTATCATAACGTCATCTTCATCAACATCCCCATGTTTTGGCGCCTTTTTTCCAGCATTAAAATGCGTGCAGGATCTCTGTGGCTCACTTTGGCGGTTTTAATCAATCAACGGTGTTTTTCAGGAGTTTCTACTGTGATTATCTGTATTGCCTGACGGTGTTTTTCACTGAATATTATATTTCCTCGGTGGGGTGATATAAGATTAAGCAATCGAATGTATACGAACTGCGGCGTTCGCTGTCTTCACAGAATGACAGCATTTTTCATTGGGATTCTATATATTTTTTCTTGGTTGGGGTAAGAATTACATGACTGTGTCTCAGTTACCAGAACATAATTTATCAATGAATCACCTTACACTTCTTATTGCTCTCAAGAATTTACTGGCTCTGTAGTATTTTGAACAGTATCATTATGATATTTATATAATCAGGCATGCAAGCTCAATATGTATTTTCATTATATTTTGAGAATCAAGGTCGCTGCTAAAATATAGTTCGCTATCAGCCTTATTTTCGAAAGTGATGGGCGCCCAGATTTCGACCCAAATCGGGAGATGGGCGCCCATCTCGCAAAGGCGCCCAAATCGGTATAATCGAAAGCCGATTTTAGGTGCCTGCAACTGCAGTCCGTCGCGGGAACGAACAAAGTTGACGGGGGCTTGTCAGAGGCGTGGTGAAGGCGGGACTGGGGCGTGTTTATCGGCCGAGCAGCGATGGACGCCTTCGGCCGATAATCAAAAAATAATGGCCGTTTTTAGCGCGATTTTAGGTCACTTTTTTGGACCCTTTTTTTCACGAACAAGTCCCAAAAAAGTGCCCTAAATGACCAGATGACCACCCCTGACTCCCCCAGTGGTCACTAACCCCCTCCCACCAAAAAAAAACAATTTTAACAACTTTTTTCCCACCCTCTATGCCAGCCTCAAATGCCATACCCAGCTCCATCACAGCAGTATGCAGGTCCCTGGAGCAGTTGTTAGTGGGTGCAGTGGACTTCAGGCAGGTGGACCCAGGCCCACCCCCCCCCCCCTACCTGTTACACTTGCGGGGTTAATGTTAAACCCTCCACAACCCACTGTACCCACATCTAGGAGCCCCCCTTCAGTCATAAGTGCTATGGTAATGGTGTAGAGTTGTGGGCAGTGGGTTTTGGGGGGGATTTGGGTGGCTCAGCACCCAAGGGAAGGAAGCTATGGACTTGGGAGGTATTTGAGGCATATTTTCAAAGCACTTAGCCTTCCAAAGTTCCATAGGTTTCTATGGAACTTTGGAAGGCTAAGTGCTTTGAAAATATGCCTCATTTATCTTTTTTTTTTTTTTTTTTTACTTTTTACAAGTGCCTCCTAGGGTGCCCGGTTGGTGTCCTGGCATGTGAGGGGGACCAGTGCACTATGAATGCTGGCCCCTCCCACGACCAAATGCCTTGGATTTGTTCGTTTTTGAGCTGGGCGCCTTCAGTTTCCATTATCGCTGAAAAACGAAACCGCCCAGCTGAAATCCGCACATATCCGATGCATTTGCCGGGCACAAATCGTATTATCGAAAAAAAAGATGGGCGGCCATTTTTTTCGAAAATACGGTCTGTCCCGCCCCTTCACGTACCCGTTCTCGGACATAGACGCCCATGGACATGGGCGTTCGCGTTCGATTATGCCCCTCCACAGGTTACGTTTAGATCTATTTCTTGAAGAATAGTAAAGAGATGTTTTGTATAATTATTATCAACATACGGCACAACTTTTGGGATTACTGTTGTTCTCCGAGGACAAGCAGGCTGCTTGTTCTCACTGATGGGTTGACGTCCTCGGCAGCCCCCTCCATCGGAAAGTTTACTAGCAAAGGCCTTTGCTAGTCCTCGCGCGCCCATGCGCACTGCGCATGCGCGGCCGTCTTCCCGCCCGAAACCGGCTCGAGCCGGCCAGTCTTCTTTCGTCCGCGCTCGGTACGGTCGTGTTACGCCGTTCGTGCCCCAGAGAGTCGACCTCGCGCGTCCTTTTCGACGTGTTTTTTGCTGTTTTTTCCTTGGAAAAAGTTCGGGAAGAGCTCCGGTAGTGTTCCGGAAGACCCTTTCGGGTTTTCTGCCCTTCCCGTATTTCTCAGTTTTTGCCCCGTAAGTTTTCTTTCGTTGTCGGGGTAGGCCTCTTTTGGCCTCGGTTGAGATTTTTCTCCCTCTAAATTTTGGTGCTTCAATTTTCGCCATTTCGGCTTTTGATTTCGCCGGCGTGATTTTTCCGCCCATGACATCGAAGCCTTCCAGCGGCTTCAAGAAGTGCACCCAGTGCGCCCGGGTAATCTCGCTCACTGATAGGCACTCTGCGTGTCTTCAGTGTCTAGGGGCCCAGCACCGCCCTCAGAACTGAAGTCTGTGTTCCCTGTTACAAAGGCGGACTCAGGTAGCGAGATTAGCCCAGTGGAACGTTTTGTTCTCGGGCTCTTCGTCGGCATCGGCACCGGAGGCATCGAGTGCATCGACGTCGTCAGCGTCCGGACCATCTTCCTTGGCTGCCGCTCCATCGACTGCATCGAGGCATCGGACCTCTGCATCGGCGCCGAGGCATCGGGCGACTGCATCGACGTCGGTGGTACCGAGACTTCGTCTGCTGATGTCGTCGGACGGAGGTGCATCGTCAGGAGTGCAGGTGAGGGCTGTCCATTCCCCTGCTGGTGGCGGTGAGCCTTCGGGTGGGTCTCCTCCTACCCTGAGGGCTCCTGCGGTACAGCCCCCCCGGGATCGACCCTCTTCGGTCTCGGCCCCGAGGAAGCGACGGATGGATTCTACGTCCTCCTCGTCGGTGCCGGGGAGCTCCGGTGACATGCTTCGGAAGAAATCGAAGAAGCATCGACACCGGTCTCCTCCCCATGTCGGCACCGAGAGCTCTGGGTCGCCGAGGGATTCGGCACCCAGCAGGCATCGGCACCGAGAGGACCGCTCACCCTCTGTTCAGGAGGTGTCGATGCGCTCCACTCTGGACAGCCCGGAACAGCCTCCTCGCCCGGAACAGGTTCTGACGTCGATGCCTGCATCGACCTCTCAGCCTTTCTCTGCAGCCGCTCTAAACGAGAGCCTCCGGGCCGTTCTCCCAGAGATTCTGGGAGAGCTGTTGCGCCCTACCCCTCCGGTACCGGCGGTGCTTGCGCCTCCGGTACCGTCGAGCGTGGCGCCGGCTGGCCCATCGCCCAGGTTGAGGTCCCCGACGTCGGTACCGCTTGCGGTGCCGACCGCGGCCACCTCCCAGGAAGGCTCCCCGACTACGTCGGCGGAGGGAGCTTCGCCGATGCGGGCGAGGGAGTCTACCTCTCGACGCCCCCATCGTGGACGGGGTTCCACCGAGTCGAGCAGGGCGAGATTGCAGACACAGGTTCGTGAACTTGTGTCTGACACCGAGGGTGAGGCCTCGTGGGAGGAAGAGGAGGACCCCAGATATTTCTCTGACGAGGAGTCTGAGGGTCTTCCTTCTGATCCCACTCCCTCTCCTGAGAGACAGCTTTCTCCTCCCGAGAGTCTGTCTTTTGCTTCCTTTGTCCGGGAGATGTCTACGGCCATCCCCTTCCCGGTGGTTGTGGAGGACGAGCCCAGGGCTGAAATGTTTGAGCTCCTGGACTATCCTTCTCCACCTAAGGAAGCGTCCACTGTTCCCTTGCACCATGTCCTGAAAAAGACATTGCTTGCGAACTGGACCAAGCCACTAAGTAATCCCCACATTCCCAAGAAGATTGAGTCCCAGTACCGGATCCATGGGGACCCAGAGCTGATGCGCACTCAGTTGCCTCATGACTCTGGAGTTGTGGATCTGGCCCTAAAGAAGGCTAAGAGTTCTAGGGAGCATGCTTCGGCGCCCCCGGGCAAAGACCCTAGAACCTTAGACTCCTTTGGGAGGAAGGCCTACCATTCTTCTATGCTCGTGGCCAAAATTCAGTCTTACCAGCTCTACACGAGCATACACATGCGGAACAATGTGCGGCAGTTGGCGGGCTTGGTTGATGCTCTTCCCCCTGAGCAAGCCAAGCCTTTTCAGGAGGTGGTCAGGCAGCTGAAGGCGTGCAGAAAATTCCTGGCCAGAGGAGTTTATGACACTTTTGATGTTGCGTCCAGGGCCGCTGCTCAAGGTGTGGTGATGCGCAGGCTCTCATGGCTGCGTGCCGCCGACCTGGAGAATAGACTCCAGCAGCGGATTGCGGACTCGCCTTGCCGTGCGGATAACATTTTTGGAGAAAAAGTCGAGCAGGTGGTAGAACAGCTCCACCAGCGGGACACCGCATTCGACAAGTTCTCCCGCCGGCAGCCTTCAGCATCTACCTCTACCTCTACAGGTAGAAGATTTTTCGGGGGAAGGAAGGCTGGTCCCTATGCTTCTGGTAAGCGTAGGTACAATCCTCCTTCCCGACAGCCTGCGGCCCAGGCTAAGCCCCAGCGCGCTCGCTCTCGTCAGCAGCGTGCGCCTCAGCAAGGCCCCGCGGCTCCCCAGCAAAAGCAAGGGGCGAGCTTTTGACTGGCTCCAGCAGAGCATAGCCGACATCCAAGTGTCAGTGCCGGGCGACCTGCCGGTCGGGGGGAGGTTGAAAGCTTTTCACCAAAGGTGGCCTCTCATAACCTCCGACCAGTGGGTTCTGCAAATAGTCCGGCAAGGATACACCCTCAATTTGGCCTCAAAACCTCCAAATTGTCCACCGGGAGCTCAGTCTTACAGCTTCCAGCACAAGCAGGTACTTGCAGAGGAACTCTCCGCCCTTCTCAGCGCCAATGCGGTCGAGCCCGTGCCATCCGGGCAAGAAGGGCTGGGATTCTATTCCAGGTACTTCCTTGTGGAAAAGAAAACAGGGGGGATGCGTCCCATCCTAGACCTAAGGGCCCTGAACAAATATCTCGTAAAAGAAAAGTTCAGGATGCTTTCCCTGGGCACCCTTCTCCCCATGATTCAGCAAAACGATTGGCTATGCTCTCTGGACTTGAAGGATGCCTACACACACATCCCGATACTGCCAGCTCACAGACAGTATCTGCGATTTCAGTTGGGCACACGCCACTTCCAGTACTGTGTGCTACCCTTTGGGCTCGCCTCTGCGCCCAGGGTGTTCACAAAGTGCCTAGCTGTGGTAGCAGCGGCACTTCGCAGGCTGGGGGTGCACGTGTTCCCATATCTCGACGATTGGCTGGTGAAGAACACATCCGAGGCAGGAGCCCTGCAGTCCATGCAGATGACTATTCGCCTCCTGGAGCTACTGGGGTTTGTGATAAATTACCCAAAGTCCCATCTTCTCCCAGTGCAGAAACTCGAATTCATAGGAGCCCTGCTGGATTCTCGGACGGCTCGCGCCTATCTCCCAGAGGCGAGAGCCAACAACTTGTTGTCCCTCGTCTCGCGGGTGCGTGCGTCCCAGCAGATCACAGCTCGGCAGATGTTGAGATTGCTGGGCCACATGGCCTCCACAGTTCATGTGACTCCCATGGCCCGCCTTCACATGAGATCTGCTCAATGGACCCTAGCCTCCCAGTGGTATCAGGCCGCTGGGGGTCTAGAGGACGTGATCCACCTGTCCACGAGTTTTCTCAAATCCCTGTATTGGTGGACGATTTGCTCCAATTTGACTCTGGGACGTCCCTTCCAAATTCCTCAGCCACAAAAAGTGCTGACCACGGATGCGTCTCTCCTGGGATGGGGAGCTCATGTCGATGGGCTTCGCACCCAAGGAAGTTGGTCCCTCCAAGAACGCGATCTACAGATCAATCTTCTAGAGTTGCGAGCGATCTGGAACGCTCTGAAGGCTTTCAGAGATCGGCTGTCCCACCAAATTATCCAAATTCAGACAGACAACCAGGTTGCCATGTACTATGTCAACAAGCAGGGGGGCACCGGATCTCGCCCCCTGTGTCAGGAAGCCGTCAGCATGTGGCTCTGGGCTCGCCGTCTCGGCATGGTGCTCCAAGCCACATATCTGGCAGGCGTAAACAACAGTCTGGCCGACAGACTGAGCCGGATTATGCAACCTCACGAGTGGTCGCTCAACTCCAGAGTGGTGCGCCAGATCTTCCAAGCATGGGGCACCCCCTTGGTGGATCTCTTCGCATCTCGATTGAACCACAAAGTCCCTCAGTTCTGTTCCAGGCTTCAGGCCCCCGGCAGACTGGCATCGGATGCCTTCCTCCTGGATTGGGGGGAGGGCCTGCTGTATGCTTATCCTCCCATCCCTCTGGTGGGGAGGACTTTGTTGAAACTCAAGCAAGACCGAGGCACCATGATTCTGATTGCTCCTTTTTGGCCGCGTCAGATCTGGTTCCCCCTTCTTCTGGAGTTATCCTCCGAAGAACCGTGGAGATTGGGGTGTTTTCCGACCCTCATCACACAGGACGAGGGGGCGCTTCTGCATCCCAACCTCCAGTCTCTGGCTCTCACGGCCTGGAGGTTGAGGGCGTAGACTTTGCCTCTTTGGGTCTGTCAGAGGGTGTCTCCCGCATCTTGCTTGCTTCCAGGAAAGACTCCACTAAGAGGAGTTACTTCTTCCATTGGAGGAGGTTTGCCGTCTGGTGTGACAGCAAGGCCCTAGATCCTCGCTCTTGTCCTACACAGACCCTGCTTGAATACCTTCTGCACTTGTCTGAGTCTGGTCTCAAGACCAACTCTGTAAGGGTTCACCTTAGTGCAATCAGTGCAGACCATTACCGTGTGGAAGGTAAGCCGATCTCAGGACAGCCTTTAGTTGTTCGCTTCATGAGAGGTTTGCTTTTGTCAAAGCCCCCTGTCAAGCCTCCTACAGTGTCATGGGATCTCAATGTCGTTCTCACCCAGCTGATGAAACCTCCTTTTGAGCCACTGAATTCCTGCCATCTGAAGTACTTGACCTGGAAGGTCATTTTCTTGGTGGCAGTTACTTCAGCTCGTAGAGTCAGTGAGCTTCAGGCCCTGGTAGCCCAGGCCCCGTACACCAAATTTCATCATAATAGAGTAGTCCTCCGCACTCACCCTAAGTTCCTGCCAAAGGTTGTGTCGGAGTTCCATCTGAACCAGTCAATTGTCTTGCCAACATTCTTTCCCCGTCCTCATTCCTGCCCTGCTGAACGTCAGCTGCACACATTGGACTGCAAGAGAGCACTGGCCTTCTACTTGGAGCGGACACAGCCCACCAGACAGTCCGCCCTATTGTTTATTTCTTTTGACCCCAATAGGAGGGGAGTGGCTGTAGGGAAACGCACCATATCCAATTGGCTAGCAGATTGCATTTCCTTCACTTACGCCCAGGCGGGGCTGGCTCTTGAGGGTCATGTCACGGCTCATAATGTCAGAGCCATGGCTGCGTCGGTAGCCCACTTGAAGTCAGCCTCCATTGAAGAAATTTGCAAAGCTGCGACGTGGTCATCTGTCCACACATTCACATCTCATTACTGCCTGCAGCAGGATACCCGACGCGACAGTCGGTTCGGGCAGTCAGTTCTTCAGAACCTGTTTGGGCTTTAGGATCCAACTCCACCCCCCGAGGGCCCTGTTTGTTCTGTTCCAGGCTGCACTCTCAGTTAGTTGGTAAATTTTTTAGGTCAATCTCATTAATGTCCTCGCCGTTGCGAGGCCCAATTGACCATGGTTGTTGTTTTGAGTGAGCCTGGGGGCTAGGGATACCCCATCAGTGAGAACAAGCAGCCTGCTTGTCCTCGGAGAAAGCGAATGCTACATACCTGTAGAAGGTATTCTCCGAGGACAGCAGGCTGATTGTTCTCACAAACCCGCCCGCCTCCCCTTTGGAGTTGAGTCTTCCCTTGAATTGTATTGTCTTGCTACATACTGGACTGGCCGGCTCGAGCCGGTTTCGGGCGGGAAGACGGCCGCGCATGCGCAGTGCGCATGGGCGCGCGAGGACTAGCAAAGGCCTTTGCTAGTAAACTTTCCGATGGAGGGGGCTGCCGAGGACGTCAACCCATCAGTGAGAACACTCAGCCTGCTGTCCTCGGAGAATACCTTCTACAGGTATGTAGCATTCGCTTTCTCTGAACCGACGACTTCATTGCCTTATGGTGGTTTATTTGCTTGACACCTCTGTTAGGAACTACATTATAGACACAATACCTCAAAACATCTATTTATTATATAAATAAAGGGTCTCTTTTCCTACTCAAGCTGTCAATTACAGTAAACGGAGACTTCATATGTAAGCCTGAGAGAGACCACATTTTGTAATGATAGTATTACCTAAGATCCCTGCGCTCTTTTTATGGAATATAATTGCTTTTCTACTACTACTACTATTTAGCATTTCTATAACGCTACAAGGCATACGCAGCGCTGCACAAACATAGAAGAAAGACAGTCCCTGCTCAAAGAGCTTACAATCTGGATGTTTCACTGTGTGCTGCTTATCTAGTCCCTTGCTGATCTCTTTCATTTCTCTATAGGAATCGAATTCCCTACCTGTATATCTAGTAATTACACCTAGGTAAGCATTTCCTGTAATTAGTCAATCACTATGAATTTGAATTCTGAAGCAATGTAACTTAATATTGACCAAATCGTACAAACTTCACATGCCCCCACAATGCATACAGGTTTAATTTTTTCCAAACCAAAAAGGGAAACACATATTACTAATATCTAACTATATCAGTGTGCATTATATCTGAGAACTTAAAGATTTTTTGTTTAATTTACTTGGATATTAATGTTTACCATATTATATATGTACACTATCTGTGGTGATTGATGTTAAGATTGTGTTCCTAATTTATTATTTGTTTATGATTAGGTTTTATACTTGTTTTTTTATTAAGTTGTATATTTGCTTTATATATATATTATTTATGGTGAAGTGTTTTTAAGTTGCATACCTGCTTTTTATATGTATTATTTATGATGATGCTTTGACTATTTGATTTCACATCTATATTCATTTTTATTTCTGTTTCTATTATTGATTAAGTTATTATGTTTTATATGTGTTTTGTTATTAGACCCCTGAGGCAGACGTTGTGGACGCCGAAACACGGCCCGTGTCGTGTCTTTTCTTAATAAAGGACTCCTGTTGTCTCAGTCTTGAAGGCCCAGTTGTGCTCTTTTTTTCTACTGTGTGCTTTTTGTGTATACTGTATACCCTCTCTTTTAGCTTTATTGAATTTTAATTGCCAAATATTAGATTGTTCTTCTAACTTCTGCAAATCCTTTTTCATGTTTTCCACTCCCTCCGGAGTGTCCACTCTGTTACAGATCTTGGTATTGCCAAATATTAAACCGTTCTTCTAACTTCTGCAAATCCTTTTTCATGTTTTCCATTCCCTCCGGGGTGTTCACTCTGTTACAGATCTTGGTATCATCCACAAAAAGGCAGACCTTACCTTCTAACCCTTTGGCAATGTCGCTCACAAATATATTGAACAGAATCGGCCCCAGCACCGATCCTAGAGGCACTCCGCTACTCACCTTCCTCCAAGTGAATTCCATTAACCACCACCTTCTGGCATCTGTCTATCAACCAGTT
Source organism: Microcaecilia unicolor (assembly GCF_901765095.1). Lineage (NCBI taxonomy): Eukaryota > Metazoa > Chordata > Amphibia > Gymnophiona > Siphonopidae > Microcaecilia > Microcaecilia unicolor. The sequence continues at coordinate 70,643,608 of NC_044036.1, read as the reverse complement.
CTTAATCCAGTTCACCACTTTGGGTCCTAACTTCAGCCTGTCAGGTTTATTCAAGAGCCTCCTATGAGGAACTGTGTCAAATGCTTTGCTGAAATCTAAGTAGATTGCATCTAGTGCATGTCCTCAATCCAATTCTCTGGTCACCCAGTCAAAGAATTCAATCAGATTCGCTTGACACGATTTACCTTTGGTAAAACTTTTTTTTCTCTCTGATCTTGTAACTTATTGGATTCTAGGAAATTCACTATCCTTTCCTTCAGCATTGCTTCCATTACGTTTCCAATAACCGAAGTGAGCTTACTGACCTGTAGTCTCCAGCTTCTTCTCTGTCACCACTTTTGTGAAGAGGGACCACATCGCTCTTCTCCAATCCCAAGGAACCTCCTCCACCTCCAAGGATTTATTAAACAAATCTTTAAGAGGACTCGCCAGAACCTCTCTGAGTTCCCTCAGTATCCTGGGATGTATCCTGTCTGGTCCCATAGCTTTGTCCACCTTCAAATTTTCAAGTTATTCATAAACATTTTCTTCTGTGAACAGTGCTATATCTACTCCATTCTCATATGTACCTTTACCAGTCAATCATGGTCCTTCTCCAGGATTTTCTTCCACGAACACAGAACAGAAGTATTTGTTTAGCAAATTTGCTTTTTCCTCCTCATTCTCCACATAGCAGTTCACAGCATCTTTCAGTCTCACAATTCCATTTTTAGTCTTTCCCTTTCCACTAATATACCTAAAAAATTCTTGTTGCCCCTCCTTACATTTTTAGCCATTTGTTCTTCCATTTACACTTTTGCCAGATGTATCTTTCTCTTTGCTTGTTTTAGTTTCCTCTGATATTCTTCTCCATATTTCTCTTCTTGAGTTTTTCTATATTTCATTAATGCTAACTCTTTAGCCTTTATTTTCTCATCCACTTGCTTGGAGAACCATATTGGTTTCCTTTTTCTTTTGCTTTTATTTACTTTCCTTACATAAAAATTAGTGGCCATATTTATAGCTCCTTTCAGCCTGGACCACTACCTTCCCACTTCTCATATGTCCTCCCAGCCCATCAACTCTTTCTTCAGGTATTCCCCTATTTTGTTAAAGTCAGCATGTTTGAAATCCAGGACTTTTGAATTTTGAGTAGCTTCCCTCCACTCCAGCTGTTACATCAACCAAACTGTTTGATGATCACTGCTGCCCAGATGGGCACCCACTCAGACATTAGACACACTTTCCCCTTTTGTGAGCACCAGATCCAGCGTCACTCCTTCCCTCATGGTTCTGTCACCATTTGTCTGAGCAGAGCACTTTGTAAGGCATCCACGATCTCTCTACTTCTTTCCAATTCCACAGATAGAACTTTCCAATCCGCATCCGGAAGGTTGAAATCTCCCAGCAAGAGCACCTCATTTCTTTCCCAACTTTTAGATATCTGTAACCAGATGTTTATCTAGTTCCTCCAGTTGTGTCTGAGGTCTGTAGACAACACCCATGCGGACAGAGGTTCCATCATTTCTTTTCAGGGTGATCCATATCGCTTCTTCCTTTTCCAAAGCCCCTGGCATTTTAGTCACACTATCATTTCTTATATACAGAGCTACTCCACCATTTTATGACCATCTCTATTGTTCCTAAATAGATTAAAGCCTGGCATGTTTGTATCCCATTCATCAGAATCAGTGAACCAAGTCTCTGTGATAGCAACAGAGTCTAAGCCTGCCTCTAAGATCAGGACTTGCAGATCGTGAACTATTTGCTTAGACTGCAACCATTTGTGGTCATCGCTTTCCAGCTACATTTCAGTGGCACTCTCATCTTTTGTTTGGCTTTTCTTTAGTCTTACTTCCCGCTATGTTGATGTGCTAGTTATGATCTGCACATGTTGTTGAGGGGAGATAAGGTTTTTGTGGATGCAGAGCATATTTATATTTAATTAATTAGAACTGCCATACTGTATCAGACCAAAGGTCTGTGAGGATCATTTTTGAAGTTTGTTACATATATGAACATCGTCCATAAGGTACGTCCCTACTGAAAAAACATGAATATGCTTGTCGTCAATTTAACAGTTGCTTCATCTCTGTCCAGATCAGTGGCATAGCCAGACACCTAATTTTGGATGGGCCTGAGCCCAAAATGGGTGGGCACAAGAACTACATCTGGCATCTCTCAAACCCCTCCCTTGGTAAACATTTCATTTCTTTGCTGGTAGCGAGCAGCGACGCATACACACTGCTTCACCAGCCTCAGAACCTTACCTCTGACACAACTTCCTACTTCTGCATAGGTGGGACCGTGTCTGAGGGGAGGCTGTGGAGCCACCATAGCAGCGTGTATGTATAACTGTATATAGAACTGAAGTATTTAAATGGTACATGGGGATTGGGGGGTTGAGAGAGGCCAGATCGACTGCATGAGAGAAGAGGAAGAGATACCAGGAGGGTTCATCTAGCAGGGTTTGGGGATCCCTGCTAGCCACATCACAGGTGTGCCGCTGCTGGGTGGGCCTATGCCCACCTGTTGCTACACCATTAGTCTAGAACCCTGTTTTTTAACTTAAGAGTACAATTTTCACAAGCTATTTATGCAGATAATTCACTAATGTAAATCAGCTGTCTGAAAATCACCCACTCTAGTAAGTGGGTGAAAGTATGTATGTTGTTTCAGTTGCATTAAGTTGGATTGGGGCTATGTCAATCTGTAAGAGAAAATATAGCTGCAGAAAAATATCTATGGATACTTTTTCCCTAGGCAATTTTCAAATGAAAACTGGTGCAGAGTCCAAAGATTAAACTACTTACAGACTATGCAAGTACCTGTGTTGTGGTGAAAATTACTTAAGTATTTATCCACTGACCTTTTCATTATTTATTGTTCATTTTGTGTGAAAACATACACCAATTGCTTTTTATCTATATGTCTGAGAATCTCAGGAAATCTTTTACTTGTTTTCTTGACAATTTTTGTTTTTCTGCTAGGAAAAATGGGACAGCATGACTAGAAAATGGAGAGACAACACTTTAGTTCAACTGGTTTCACTCTTTCTCATCGATGAGGTTAATATATGTAATTCTTCTGGTCCGAGAAGTTCATGTTTTAAACATATTTTTATGAAATTCCATTCCATTTGCTAGATTTATAACTCGTATATGAAATTATGAATTAAAAATTCTCAGTGAAATAAAGGTGTCTATACAATAAAACTCATACTAAGCAAGTTTTAGTATGGATGCAGTGAAAATAAGAACATAAGCATTGCCATACTGGGACATACTGAAGGTCCATCAAGCTCAGTATCGTGTTTTCAACATTGGCCAATCCAGGTCACAAGTACCTGACAGGATCCTAATACAGTAAAAAAAAAAAAAAAAAAGAGTGGCTTGTGGACTTTCTTTTAGGAAATTATCCAAACCTTTTTTACACCCTGCTGAGATAACTGCTTTTACCACATTGTCTGGCAACAGATTCCACAGTTTAATTATATATTGAGAGAAGAAATATTTTCACGGTTTGTTTTAAATTTACTACTTAGTAGCTTTACTGCATGCCCCCCCTAGTCCTAGTATTTTTGGAAAGGGTAAGCAAGCGATTCAGTCTACCCATTACCACTCCACTCAGTATTTTATAAACCTCTATCATTTCTCCCTTCAACCATCTGTTCTCCAAGCTGAACAGCCTTAGCCACTTTAGCCTTTCCTCATAGGGAAGTCATCCCAGCCCCTTATCATTTTTGTTGCCCTTCTCTGTACCTCTTCTAATTCCACTATATCTTGAGTCGCAGTGACCAGAATTGCATACAGTATTCGAGGTAATATTCTCATTTTTGCTTTTCATTCCTTTCCTAATAATTCCGAACATTCTATTTGCTTTCTTAGCCGCCGCTGCACATTGAGCAGAGGGTTTTAACATATCATCAACGATGGCACCTAGGCCATGATGATCAATTCCCAGTGCTGTTCCAAAACAGCTCAAGCACAATCCTCCCACATGTGTTTGACAGGTTGAGGCAGGGGCTGGAGGTCTGTGGGACCCCTGGACCCCCCTCCAAAAGCAAGGCTCTGGTGGCCTAGTGTCCCTCCAAGCACCCATACACTCCTGGAATGGCGACATGGGGGCTTAACCCCCTACACCTTAAAAATATACCTGGTGGGCTGCAGAATCAACCCCCGCCCTCTCTCCCTGTTGATCTAGTGGCACCCCCCCCCCCCGTACCTCAGCGTTGGAGGAGGGAGTTGCACTCTTTCCTTTTTCCAGCACCGCCTTCAAAATAGGGGGTTCCCTGCCCACTGCGCTGAGGTTCGGGGGGGGCTTGTTTTGGGAAGTGGGTCCGGGGGTCCTATGGACTCTAGTGCCCGCATTTACCTTTGATCGTCAGGCTGCTAGATCCTTTTCCTTGGCAGTGACGCCTAGTGTGGAACCTTGCATCATCCTATATAATAATTCTCACCTCCAACGTTCTGACGCTGCCTGGAACCGTGGGTCCCTCGGAGGTGGTCTGCTAAGTGCAGTAGATAACACTGACGTCATACATCCCACACTGGTGACGGAATCCAAAGAAGTGGCACGCGAAAAAACAAAAAAAAGCATCAAGACTGGCTGACAAACTCCCCAACCTCACGCGCACACTAACCGCCCTTAAAAACCAAAGCAACTGGAGGAAGTGACGTCATCGGGTAGCATGGCAGCCTAGCCTCGGAGCTCCCTCTCCCATTACCGAAAAACCGGGTAAAATAGTGACCCAAAGAGAGAAAAAATCAGCAAAAGCCAGCGGATCTCACCCTTAAATACCTGGAGACATGAGCAAAGCAGTTTCCACGCGGAAAAAAGAGGCGGAAAGGGCAGAGAAAAGTAAGTCGAGCAAGGCCGCAAAAAACCGCGAGTCGCCTGAGCGAGCCTCCCCGTCGGATTCGGACTCTGCTCTCTCTATGTCTGAAGCGCGAGCCCCACCTTTAAAAAAAGGCATATCTGGTGAGCTTCGCAGGTTTCTCTCCAATATCCAGACGGAGATCAAACAGTCTAAAGATGAAATATTAGAGCGGATGGACACGCTCAGCGCTGATCTCAGAGAATTGGGAGGAAGAGTGGAGGAGGCAGAATTGAAAATAGATGAACACACGGACACTCTAAATAAACACGCCACTCTGCTGCAAGAAATGGAACATAAACACGCTCACCTGGAATACAAATTGGATGATATTGAGAACCGGGGACGGAGGAATAACCTTCACTTTCGCGGTGTCCCTGAAGGCGGCGAGACAGAAAACGTGGCGGAGATAGTACACACTTTGTGCTCCACGTTGCTAGGCCCCGAGGAGGGAGAGCTGCCGTGTGAATTGGACAGAGCGCACAGAGCACTGGGCGCGCGAAAGGAGCAGCAAACGCGTGATATAATTGTGCGGTTCCATAAATATGAAATCAAAGAAAAGGTCCTGTCGGCTGCAAGAAAGACAAAGACTCTGGAGTTTGGCGGAGCTCAGATACAGGTCTATCAAGACCTTTCACAATACACCCTCTGGCTAAGAAGACAGATGAGGCCGGCGCTGGAGTCCCTGAGCAAACATCAGATACAATACAGATGGGGATTCCCTTTTTCACTAAACGTCACCCTGAAGGGTAACAAGCATAGGGTGCAAACCCTACAGGAGGCATGGGAGGTCCTGCATGCTGCTGACATAGTTTCCGCGAAGGCCTCACCTGGGGCGGTGGCGCCCACTACGAGAGCGAAACTTCAACGGTGGCAAAGAGTCCCAGAATCTTCCAAGAAAAGTAGCCAGAAGCGTTGAGCTGGACTGCACAGGTTTGACAAGGGTGCTGGGACAGTGTTTCAAGGGCCATGGTGAATGGAGGCAGCTCACTTTTGGAGAACGTGCCCAAAGGTCGCTGGAAAGGCTGGTTTTGGCCTGCAGACTGTTCAGCTGGTGAAGGACCCACTTTTAGCTATAAGCTTAAGACTTGGGGGGGGGGGGGGGGGGGGACACAGAGCCGGATAAGTTGATGGGTAGGATTAATGCTGAAATACAAGTTGAACGGGTGTGAGCTGGATGGGAACTAAGGGGATGGGGGGAACCAATAAGTGTTTAAAGACCTGGTGGGAGTGGGGGGGGGGGGGGCTGGGATGGGGGGTGGGGGGCTGTGTGGCTGATGGGTAGCTTCCTCGATTCCCATCTGGAGGACATTGGTCTTTCAGGTGGTGAGAATGGTTGGGGGAGGGGGGATGTAAGGGGGCAGAATAGATGGGGGGATGTTAGAAGGGGAGGGGGGAGGACAAGGCTAGGGCTACGGATGCAAGACACTGCAATGCTGTACAGAGGTGCACCGAAAGGATGCAACTGATCAGGCTTGTTCAAATAACCAGTGATGGGTACAGACTTAAAGATTCTCTCCTATAATGTAAAGGGGTTAAATATGCCACAGAAACGACAGAAGTTTCACAAAGAATTGACGCAGTTAAGGCCACATGTGGCCCTCCTGCAGGAAACACACTTGAGGGGCAGACATGAAAGGCTTCTTTCCCACTCAGAATACCCAGTGGCACACTATGCATCGGCAGCAGAGTCAAAGAAGGGGGGAGTAGCGATACTAATACACGCATCGGTTGGAGCACAGGTGATTAAGGTAAAGAGGGACCCGGGTGGACGGTATATCTTCCTGCATATCAGAATTGCCCAAGTGGACCTAACAATTGCATCTATATATGCGCCCAATGTAGGACAGGCGAGTTTTATCGAGAGAGTTAGAAACTCCTTAACTAGTTTTGTCCAGGGATCCCTTGTGATTGGTGGGGACTTTAATGCCGTGATGAACTTAAACTTAGATCGCACAGGAGCTCCTAGGGCTGAAGGTCAGAAGGACTCATTGGCTCTGAGATCTCTAGCGCAATCCTTAGGCACATTGGACTTGTGGAGGTTGAAACATCAGAGAGAGCGAGATTATACATTTTAGTCACCAGTCCACAACTCTTATTCACGCATCGATTACATTTTTTTGGATGTCACATTAGTAGAGAAGGGACCTGACGCGGGGATAGGGAATATGACCATCTCGGGCCATGCACCGGTGTGGGTTACCTTACCAAATATCAGAGCAGAACAAAAGGATAAAAGATGGACACTGAATGTTGGCCTCTTGGGGGAAGGGGAAGTGGTGGAAGGATACAAAAAGATGCTAACAGAATACCTTGAATTTAATTTGGAGTCAGGGCCCTCACTCAATACGGTATGGGATGCCCTGAAAGCAGTGTCCCGGGGTTATTTCTTGCAACTGGCAAGCAAAAAGTCAAAGATTCGCAGGGCACAGATAGCGCGCTGTATGGAGAACATCCGCATGCTAGATGCGCAGCACAAAGCCAATGGGTCAGCACGAATATTGCGGGAGCTTCATGCACAGCGAGCGCTGCTAGACTCCATCTATTCCGAGCAGCTTAGCCTGATACAAGCAAAGAATAGAGTGAACTCATATGAATTTGGCAACAAGGCGGGGCCGCCTTCTGGCCACAAAATTGCGTAGGCAAAAAGTAGAGCGGACCATTCTAAATATACGAGAGGCAGGAGGGAGGGATCTAGATACATCTGATCAAATTCATAAACGATTTGGGGAATTTTACCAGACTTTGTATGCTCAGGAACTTAGCCCCCCTTTGGAGCTAGTAGACCAATATTTACAAGATAGTGAGCTGTCCTCTTTGAGTCCCCAGCAACAAGCACTGCTAGATGAACCGGTAACCCCTAAGGAAATTCAGGTAGCTATCAGTAGCTTACCCTCAAGCAAATCACCTGGGTTGGATGGCTTGCCAAATGAGTTTTATAAAACGTTTGCCCCTGAATTAGCTCCCCTCTTGGCAGACGTGTTTAACAAGGTGGAGAGGGGGGAGCCCTTGCCGATGTCCATGATGGAGGCATGGATAGCGGTGCTACCTAAGCCAGGCAAAGACCAACAAGAATGTGGCTCTTACAGACCTATATCGGTCCTAAATGCAGATGTAAAAATCCTGGCTAAGGTGTTGGCAAGTAGGTTGGCTCCTATTCTCCCAGTGCTCATCCATCCTGATCAGGTGGGTTTTGTCCCTTACCGAAAAGCGATGGACAACATTAGGAGAGTGGTGGACATTATGTATCTGGCAAAGAGAAATAAGAGACCACTCTGTCTTCTAAGTCTTGACGCGGAAAAAGCGTTTGACCGGGTTCACTGGCCCTTTATGTATAAGGTCTTGGAAACCATGAGGTTTGGGGTACAGTTTCGGAGGTGGATTCAGGCTTTCTATGAATCCCCAAGGGCCTGTGTCCGGGTCAATGGTGGTAACTCCGAGATGTTCACGTTGTACAGAGGTACCAGACAGGGGTGCCCTTTGTCACCCCTGTTGTTCGCTATGGTGATGGAGCCCTTTGCGGCTCATGTGCAGCTGGATCCTAATATCTCAGAAGTCAGAATAGCAGATAGAATCCACAAAATGGCCCTTTTCGCGGATGACGTTTTGCTGCTGATATCTCGACCTCTAGACACCTTTCCACATCTTGAGAGCGTAATAGAGGAATACTCGGCAGTGTCGGGATTCAAAGTTAACATGGCAAAATCAGAAGCTTTGAATGTGACACTCCCAGATGATGTGGTGGAATCCTTAAAGATCTCTTCTTCCTTCCGATGGGCGCCTAAACAAATTAGATACTTAGGGGTTAACCTGACTGGGGAGTTCTCGGAACTCTTTAATGCTAACTACAAAGGTATAGGCAAAACTATTGGGGAAGATCTAGAGCGATGGGGAGATTTGGGAGTCTCATGGTTTGGAAGAATAGCTATTCTCAAAATGAACATATTACCCCGCCTGCTGTATCTCTTTCAGGTGCTGCCTGTGATGATGCCCAGGCGATTTATAGCTTCATTGCAAGACAAGTTAGTGCGGTTCGTCTGGGCAGGAAAGCATCCAAGGTTAGCAAGGGCCCTGTTATATAAGAAACGGAAGAGAGGGGGGCTGGGGGTACCCAATCTCACCTGGTACTACAGAGCAGCACAAGGGAAGGCCGCACTTGAATGGCACCAAGATTACCCGGATCGACAGTGGGTGCACATAGAACAACATTCTTTAGGTGACACACCGTTGAACGCACTCATGTGGCTACCGAAACCCTTTAGAATCCTGGAGGAACGAGCCTGCCCATCCATAGCGGTGACACTTTACTACTGGGACAGTTTATTCCCTAAGAGAAAATGCGTCCTTACTCGCAGCACCCCTATAGCTTTTAATCCTTTATCTTTACCAGGCACTACAAAGGGGATTTTTACTAATTGGTACGAGGAAGGGATGCGAACCTGGGGCCAAATGTTTGAAGGGGACTCACTGTTGTCTTTAAATGCATTGAAGGACAGGTTTCCGGGGATAGGAGGGGGTGAATTTGCATACTGTCAATTAGCACACTTCCTTCAGACTAAAGCGGTGCTGGAGGTGATAAAACGTCAAACATCAGAGCTAGAAAAGATGTGTGAGAAGTTTTCTTCTTCTCGTGGCCTGATCAGTCACCTGTACCTTCTCATAAGTAAACAATCACCTTGCAGTGGTGAGCACAGGCAAAGATGGGAAAGGGAACTGGATGTGAAGTTGGGAGAACCTGAATGGGAGAGAATAGAAAGAAGTGTAGTAGGGGTATCGACTCATGTCCCCATACAGGAGAACGCAGTGAAAGTACTATATAGGTGGTACCTTACACCTGCCCGTTTACAGAGGATGTTTCCATTGGCCCCGGGTATGTGTTGGAGGAAGTGCGGGCATAAAGGCACAATGGGGCACATATGGTGGGATTGTGTCAAAATTCGGGCATTCTGGAGGGCGGTCCACTTTAGGATGCAGAAATGGCTGGGAAGCACAATACCATGGGCCCCTGAAGTGTTTCTGTTCTCAGCTCAGATTGCAGGTTTAGCAACATGTAAACAGATACTGGTGAAGCATGTAGTGGGAACTGCAAGGGTGGTTGTGGCCTCTCACTGGCGGCGTGAAGGGGTTCCTCCGATAGCAAAATGGCTAAACAAACTGTGGTATGTGCGCAAAATGGAGAGACTAAAGGCTGAGCGCAAACAACAAATGGGAAAATGGAACTCAACCTGGGAAAATGTTTCCTCTGAAGCTCTGTCAGTTTAGAATGTATGATGAGAGAGTGAGCTGATAGCTGGGTGCCAGCCGAGTCCTTTGGGAGGGAGGGTGGGAAGGGGGGGGGGGGTGGGGAGGATGGGGAGGGGGGGGGGGAATGTTTGAATCCAAAACTATACAAAAATTTTGAAGTTCTGTTATGATGATTATTGAAGGTTGAAACTGTTGAATATTGCAGTATTGAAAAAAACAAAACAAAAACAAAGCAACCGATGCATTATGCCCCGCAGATATTTGGAGTCGTGTAAGGGTTAGGCGACCGAGTGAGGGGTTACACAAAGTATGTGGTTACTGTTCTGTGTGCAGCATTATGACGGAATCTAATATATTTTTGGATATAAGTTCTGAAAAAGTTTATCCTTTATGATCCACAATGGATTGTGCCTCGGACATTGTAATATATATATCATAAGTTGTCCGTGCAAATTGCTTTACGTGGGACACAGCTTGTTCCTTGAGAACACGTTTAATAGAACACAGACACTGCATCCAGGCTGGAAAAATTTATGAAGCTATGGTAGCTCATTGCCTAAAGAAACATCAGTTTTCGGATCTGAAATGCATTGTGGTGGAACAATTGAGGGTAACAGAACGGAGAGGAGATATTAGGCGATTATTATGACAAAGAGAGCAACGGTGGATATTTAGGTTGCAGACTGTCATCCCTAAAGGGTTGAATGTATCCATTGAATGGAAAGCTTTTCTTAAAGTGCATTACATATTTGATTGGAGAAGACGTCTTTGACGTCAGACGCTGAGTACTTAAGCAATTTGTTTGAAGAAGAAGCCGTCCGCCATTTTCTGTACCATGGTGCCACGGAGACAATGGGACATGTCAACAACTTGGATATGTTTGTTTGAAGAGATTTCCCCTGAAGCAGCTATATTTCAGCGAAACAGGGTTCCCCTGTCGGGACTTTATGGAAATTGAGAAAACATCTGTGTAAGGCTGGACATTATAAAAACTTATGGAGACATTGGCATCAAAGGTAAGTATTTTTTCCAAGTTTTTGTTTGATGAAAATTGAGTCTCCACACAAGTGTTTGTAAGGGTACAATGACATGGTTTTTGTGAACTTGTTATAGTGGAGTTTTTTTTGAAGACGTATGATTGAAGTGGTTCCCTCATTATGTAAAAGGTGTGTCCTTTAAGAACGAGGAAGTTCCAAAGTTTCTGAGGTCTTCTTTTTTTTCTCTATTTTTTTTCCTCCACTTTTTTTCATTATTGCCTGTCATAGTTACCCACAAACACGTTGAGTATAGGGTAGAACTCTATGATAATTTCTGATTTCAATTACCCCAATATCAACCGGGTAAATGTAACAACAAGGCATGCTAGGGAGATAAAATTCCTTAATGAAATCAAGGACTGCTTTATGGAGCAGCTGGTTCAGGAACCAACAAGAGGAGGAACAATTCTAGACCTATTCATTAGGTGGAGGTCATGGTCAGGTGCAGGAGACGATGTTGCTGATTAGATTTGATGTAATCTCTGTAGTAAGTTCATACAGGAAATCCATTGTGTTAGTATTTAAAAAGTAAACTAAAATAAAATGAAGAGAATTGTTAAAAAAAAAAAAAGAAGAAGAAAACTTGGAGGAGCAGCTGTAAAGGTCAAAAATTTGCAACAGGCATGAATGATATTCAAAAATACCATCCTGGAAGCCCAGACCACGTATATTCCATGTATTAAAAAAAATGTGGAAGAAAGGCCAAATGACAGCCAGTATGGTTAAAAAGTGAGGCAAAGGAAGCTATTAGAGCTAAAGGAAAATCCTTTAGAAAATGGAAGAAGGATCCGACTGAAAATAATAGGAAACTGCATAAGGAATGGCAAGTAAAATGCAAAGCGTTGATAAGGAAGGAAAAGAGAGACTTTGAAAAGAAGATTACTTTGGAAGCAAAAACACATAGTAAAACCTTTTTTAGGTATATTAGAAGCAAGAAGCCGGTAAAAGAATCAGTTGGACTGCTAGATGACCAAGGGGTAAAAGGGGCACTCAGGGAAGACAAGGTCATAACAGAGAGATTCTTTGCTTCAGTCTTCACCGAAGAAGATTTGGGAGAGATATCTGTGCCAGAAATGGTTTTCAAAGCTGATGAGTCAAAGAAACTGAAACAAATCTCTGTAAATCTGGAAGATTTAATGGGACAATTTGTCAAACTGAATTGCCTTGACTGGATAGTATACATCCCAGAGTACTGATAGAATTGAAAAATGAATTTGCAGAGCTATTGTTATGTTACGATTGGGGATGTGATGTCACATCTGTGGCCGTGACCACCCTCAGACTTACCTTATTTCTGGGGGTCAGCTTCTAAACTGGCTTCTGCCTATCCTTTCTGGAGTAGTTTTCCTTCTGTGTGCTGGCTGCTTCTAGCATGGCTCTAATTACTCCACTCTACTGCACCTGGGGGTGCTACCTGAGTTAGCTCTACCTCTGTCTTCAGCCTGGCTCTGTTTGCTCCTCTGTGCTGCACCTAGATATTCTAAGTCTCTCTATGTTCTGTGTGCGCTCTGCCTGCTCCTTGGTTTGTGCTCCTCTCACCCGCTGGTGGCCAGAGCCAGTGGCTGCCATAGTTTGTCTTGCTGTTCTTACCCGTTCCAGACTTTAGCCAAGTCCGGTCCGGTTCTTCCAGGCTTCCGGACTTGTCTCTCTTGTTTGTGCCTGGATAGCCTCCGTAGTTGCTTACTGATGGCTGCAGCTGCTCCTCAGGTGTTGAAGGGCTTTATTAATCACTTTAGAGACTGCAGCCTTTGCCTTTGCATCCTCTAAGGTCCCTGGTATGTTAGAGTGCTCTGTGCACTGCTACCTTGTCCAGTTCAGTGTGAGTTTCTAGCTTGTTACTAGTAGCTTGGGCATAGCTTTTCTTGTTGGCTTGTGTACAGCTTTACTAGTTCTCCTGTGTGTTGTGTTGTGCAAGTTCCTAGCGTGTGACTAGTTAGCTTGGGCATAGCTTTGCTTGTTAGCTTGTGTACAGCTTTACTAGTTCTCCTGTGTTTTGCTTAGTGTGAGTTTCTAGCTTGTGACTAACATAGTAGATGACGGCAGAAAAAGACCTGCACAGTCCATCCAGTCTGCCCAACAAGACAACTCATGTGTGCTACTTTTGTGTATACCCTACTTTGATTTGTACCTGTGCTGTTCAGGGCACAGACCGTATAAGTCTACCCAGCACAAGCCCCACCCCCCAACCACCAGCCCCACCTCCTAACCACTGGCTCTGGCACAGACCGTATAAGTCTGCCCAGCACTATCCCCGCCTCCCACCACCGGCTCTGGCACAGACCGTATAAGTCTGCCCAGCACTATCCCTGCCTCCCAACCTCCAGTCCTGCCTCCCACCACTGGCTCTGGCACAGACCGTATAAGTCTGCCCCGCACTATCCCCGCCTCCCAACCTCCAGCCCCGCCTCCCACTACTGGCTCTGCTATCCAATCTCGGTTAAGCTCCTGAGGATCCTTTCCTTCTGAACAGGATTCCTTTATGTTTATCCCACGCATGTTTGAATTCCGTTACCGTTTTCCTCTCCACCACCTCCCGCGGGAGGGCATTCCAAGCATCCACCACTCTCTCCATGAAGAAATACTTCCTGACATTTTTCTTGAGTCTGCCCCCCTTCAATCTCATTTCATGTCCTCTCGTTCTACCGCCTTCGTATCTCCGGAAAAGGTTCGTTTGCGGATTAATACCTTTCAAATATTTGAACGTCTGTATCATATCACCCCTGTTTCTCCTTTCCTCCAGGGTATACATGTTCAGGTCAGCAAGTCTCTCCTCATATGTCTTGTTACGCAAATCCCATACCATTCTCGTAGCTTTTCTTTGCACTGCTTCGATTCTTTTTACATCCTTAGCAAGATACGGCCTCCAAAACAGAACACAATACTCTAGATGGGGTCTCACCAACGACTTATACAGGGGCATCAACACTCCCTTTCTTCTGCTGGTCACACCTCTCTCTATACAGCCGAACAACCTTCTAGATACAGCCACCGCCTTGTCACACTGTTTCGTCGCCTTCAAATCCTCAGATACTATCACCCCAAGGTCCCTCTCCCCGTCCAAACCTATCAGACTCTCGCCACCTAACACATACGTCTCCCGTGGATTTCTATTCCCTAAGTGCATCACTTTGCATTTCTTCGCATTGAATTTTAATTGCCAGACCTTAGACCATTGTTCTAGCTTTTTCAGATCCTTTTTCATGTTTTCCACTCCCTCCGGGGTGTCCACTCTGTTACAGATCTTAGTATCATCCGCAAATAGGCAAACTTTACCTTCTAACCCTTCGGCAAGGTCACTCACAAATATATTGAACAGATTCGGCCCCAGCACCAATCCTTGAGGCACTCCACTACTCACCTTTCCCTCCTCCGAGCTAACTCGATTCACCACCACCCTCTGGCGTCTGTCCGTCAACCAGTTCCTAATCCTAATCCTATCTTGGGCATAGCTTTCTTGTTGGCTTGTGTACAGCTTTACTAGTTTTCTTGTGTTTAGCTTTCTGGTTTTCCCGTGTGTGTTTTCCTTTGCTTCTGGAGCTTCAGCCCTAGTCCTGTCCGCTGCCAGTACTCCTTGCTACTGGAGCTCCAGCCATAGTCTTGCTACTTGACCTGACCATTGCCTGAATCTGACTACTCTCTGCCTGAACCCCGATACTTGCTGCCTGACCCGACTACTGCCTGAACCCGGATATTCTCTGCCTGTGGCGAGACCTGACTATTGTCGGAACCTGGACATTCCCTGCCTGTCTGCCTTGCTTTCGCCTAGGTGCCTGGGGGCACTTCTGTATCCTGATTCCTGTTGTTCCTGCTTGCTAGTTCCAGTTCTGGTTTTGTTGTAAGCCCTGCCGGCTGCCCGAACCTGAGGGCTCAACCCTCGGGGAACAGTGACTAAGCGTAGGTGAAGCCTAGGTCCAGTGTGTTCCTGTCCAGCTGGTTCCGGTCCCGTGTGTTCCAGTCCAGTGGACTCCACTCCAGTGTGTACCAATCCAGTGGGTTCCAGTCCAGTGCGCACCCGTCCGGTGCATTCCAGTCCTGTGTATTCCAGTGCAGAACTCCAGTCCGGGGTTCCAGTCCAGCCTTGCCACGTCTCTGCTTTGAAGGTGTCCTTGCCTGCCACTGCCGCTGCATGGTAGTGGTCCAAGGGCTCACAAACCCAGTGCTTCCAGGAAAGAAGCCTGACATGTGAGCCCTTGTGCCCCGACTGAGCACGGCGAAGATGGAGTGCCACCGCGCTCGGTCAGGCAGCCAGACAACCCCAAGCTTCACCTGCACTTAGCCACTGTCCCCCAAGAGTTGAGCCCCTGGGTTCAAGCGGCCGGCAGGACTTCCGGAACCAGCGGGGTTGCGCGACCACTGACCAGACAAGCGGGAGCGCAGACACAGTCCTGGAACAAGGAGTCAGCGAAGCAGCAAAAACAGAAAGCAGTCCGAAGTCTGGGCCGGCAGCAACACAGCGTGAAGTCAGTAAACAATCCGAGGTCAGGAACACAGGAAAACACTGGAACAGATGAAGACCACAACCTCTATGCGAATAGAAGCCGAAGCATGGAAGGACTGGAAACAGGGCTTAAAATAGTGCAGGAATTAGGCTCAACCATGTGCAGCTGTTCCAAGATGGCTACCCCATCAGCAGAGTAGCACAACACCCAAATATGGGCTTCCTTCCTGTTCTTGTATACAAGATGGCTGCCCCCTCCTTAGCTAGCCAAGATGGTTGCTGTCCTTGATCCAACCAAGATGACGGCTGCCAGAAATAGGAAACAGAAATAGACCCATCCTGGAGAAACCACATCCAAAATAGCCGGCTATCTCTGCCGGACCGCGCCTCGCCGGCGAATCGGCCGTGCAGGCCTGGAACCAGGTGAGGAACGTAACAGTATCCCCCCTGAAAGCCTCCCTCTTCTCCCTGGCCCGGGCCAAGTAGGGTGCTGAGAATGGTACTCACGGACCAGGTCTGGAGCATGGACATTGGTTGCTGGTTCCCAGGAGTTGTCCTCTGGTCTGAAGTGCTTCCAGGACAGCAAGTAGAACAACCTCCCACCACGCAGCTTCGAATCCAGGATCCGTTCCACTTCGTACTCAGGGTCAGGATCACTCTCTGGCACAGCTACCTTCTTGGGCTCCGGATGCCACTTGAACCTGCGGAAAGGCTTCAGGATAGATACGTGGAAGGCGTTGTGCACCCTGAGCTGAGCGGGAGGAGCAATCGGTAAGTCACTGCTCCTATCCTGGATCGTACAGCAAAAGGTCCAATGAACCGGGGAGCAAACTTCAGAGATGGGAGCCGCAGTTTCAGGTATCGGGTGCTCAACCATACCTTTTCTCCCGGCAGGAATGTGGGAGCCGCTTGTCTTCTACGGTCATAGGTCTCCTTGGCCTTGACCGCGGCTCGTCGTAACTGTTCCTGGACCTTCTTCCAAGCTTCCTGAAAGGAACAGATGGTGGACTGCACCTGAGGTGGAACTTCTGTGGGGGAAATTGGCAGAGGTAGACGCGGGTGGCGTCCATAGATGGTGCTCAAAGGTGTCGTTCGGGAGGCCGAATGCAGACTGTTATTATAGGCAAACTCAGCCCAGGGTAGCAGCGTAGACCAGTCATCCGGGCGCTGGTTAGAGTATGCCCGGAGGAACGCCTTCACCATCTGGTTGACCTGCTCCACCATACCATTGGTCTGGGGGTGATATGCAGACTAGAATAAAGTGGTAACCCCAAAAGCTGAACACAAAGCTTTCCAGAAGCGCGAGGTAAACTGCGAGCCTCAGTCACTAATGATCCTCTGTGGCAGTCCAAGGAGCCGGAAGATGTGTGTGATGAAGTTTGCGGCAAGGGTAGCGGCAGTGGGTAAAGCCTTCATAGGAATGAAGTGGGCCATCTTGGAAAACCGGTCGATCACCATCCAAATGACCTTGTTGCCCTGTGAGGGTGGCAGGTCGGTGATAAAATCCATGGACAGGTCCTCCCACGGCTGCTGTGGTACCGGCATGGGCTGCATCAGCCCCCACTGCTTCTGATGTGAAGACTTGGTTCGGGCGCACACCGGACAGGTAGATACGTATTGTAGAACATCCTGCGCCATCCGGGGCCACCAATACGATCGGGAGATCAGATGTAGGGTCTTGTGGAAACCGAAGTGTCCGGCAAATTCGGAAGCGTGCCCCCAGCGCAACACCTTCCTACGAAGACCCACCGGAACGGTCTTCTGGCAAGTGCACTGGCCCCGGGCATGGAGGGAAAGCATGCCGGATTCAACATTGGGTAGGGCTCCTCCTGGTCCTCGGGAGCCTCGAAGCTGCGGACAGGGCATCCGCCTGGACATTCTTTTTCCCCGGTCTGAAGATCAGACGGAAGTCAAACCGGGCAAAGAACAGAGACCACCGGGCCTGGCGAGGATTCAGTCTGGTGGCATTTTGCAAATAGAGCAGGTTCTTGTGGTCGGTTATTACAGTCACTGGATGTGCTGCTCCCTCCAGTAACTATCGCCATTCCTCAAAAGCTAGTTTGAGCGCCAGAAGCTCCCGATCCCCCACTGTATAGTTTCGCTCCGCGGGGGTGAACTTACGGGAGAAGAAGAAGCAGGGATGTTTTTTCCCGGATGCCGATGTCTGAGAGAGAACTGCCCCTACTCCCAGGGATGAGGCATCCACTTCCACCAGGAAAGGTTGAGTAGGATCCGGACTGCAGAGTACCGGGGCAGAGAGGAAGGCCTTCTTCAATGTGGTGAATGCAGAGAAAGCCTCTGACGTCCAGTTCTTCGCATCGGCCCCCTTCCTCGTGAGGGTCGTCAGAGGAGCCGTGATGAGAGAGTAATCCTTGATGAACTGCTGGTAGTAGTTCGCGAACCCCAGGAACCTCTGCAAAGCCCGCAGACCCTGGGGCACCGGCCAGTCTCGGATCGCTGTCAATTTACCGGAATCCATCTGTAACGCGGTGGAGGAAATGATATATCCCAGGAAAGGCAGACTCTGTTGGTGGAATGAACATTTCTCCAACTTGGCATATAGCCGATGTTCCCGGAGGCGCTGGAGTACTGTGCGGACGTGAGTAACATGTTGTGACAATGAGGAGGAAAAAATCAGGATGTCGTCCAGGTACACGATTACTGAGGAGTAAAGCAGGTCCTGGAATATAAAATTAACAAAATTCTGAAACACTACTGGAGCATTACAGAGGCCGAGTGGCATCACCCGATATTCAAAGTGTCCTTCATGTGTGTTGAAAGCCGTCTTCCATTCATCTCCCTCCCGGATCCGTACCAGGTTGTAGGCCCCGCGCAGGTCCAGCTTGGTGAAGATCTTGGCCCCTTGAAGACGGTCAAACAGCTCCGGGATGAGTGGAAGCAGATACCGGTTTTTAATGGTAATTTTATTCAACCCTCGGTAATCAATGCATGGACGAAGTGACCCATCCTTCTTCGAAACGAAGAAAAATCCGGCCCCTGCAGGGGAAGTGGAGGCTCGGATGAACCCCTTGTGAAGATTGTCCTGGATATATTCCCTCATGGCTCGGGACTCTTCCCGGGACAAGGTGTAAAGGTGCCCCCTAGGTGGGTTGGTTCTTGGCAGCAGGTCTATGGCGCAGTCGAAGGACCGATGGGGAGGCAGTGTGTCAGCCGCCCCAGCACTGAACACATCACGGAAGTCCTGGTAGTCCTCCGGCAGCTCGGGCGACCCTTCCTGTGGAGTCTGAAGATTAGCTGAGCAGAGCGGCAGAGGAGGCTTGACCTGCTGGAGACAGTGCTCACATACTCGATCTCCCCGGTGGCCCAGTCGATAACAGGAGCGTGTAGTCGGAGCCAAGGCAGTCCAAGGATCACCGGGTGAATGGCTCGGGCAAGAACCAGGAACTGGATCTTCTCCTGATGTAACGCCCCCACCTGTAGACACAGGGGCGAGGTGATCCGGGTGATGGTTCGAGGAAGGCTATCCCCCTGGATGGAGGTGACCCTGAGCTCCGGATGACAGGGCGCCGTGGAGCCACCTAGCTGCGACAGGAATTCGGCATCGATGAAGTTCCCTCCGGCCCCGGAGTCTAGCAAGGCCCTAGTATGAGCCTGGAAACCCTCTCCTTGGAGCAGTATGGGAACAGAGAGCAAGTTGTCCGGAAGGGCAGACAGCTGGCCCAGAGCCACCCCCTTCATAGGGCTCGGGCCGGAGCGTTTCCCGATCTCCCAGGCTTTTTTGGACAGGAACCCGTGAAGTGCCCGGCCTGCCCACAGTATAGGCATAACTGATTCTGGAGACGATGGGCCCTCTCCTTCTTGGACAGGCGATGCCGCCCCATTACCATGGGTTCCTCCTTGGTTCCTTCCGAACCCTCTTCGAAGGACCTGGGCATCTCGGGGCGATGGGGAAGGCCTCTGGATCTCTGCGCTGCCGGCTGCGTGGCCCTCTCCTGGGCTCTCTCCTGGAACTGGATATCGATTCTTGTGCAGAGTGCAATAAGGGCGTCCAAAGTAGCGGGAATCTCTCTGCCGGCCAATTCATATTTTATCTGGCCGTCCAGACCCTGCCAAAAAATGGCCGTTAAGGCCTCCTGGTTCCACCTGAGTTCCGCGGCCAAGGTGCGGAACCAGACGGCATACGCCGCGACCGACCCGGAGCCCTGCTGGATCTGCAGCAGCTCCCCTGAGGCAGAAGAAGGTCGGCCAGGAACGTTGAATACTATCCGGAACTGCCACAAGAACTCCTCCAGGTTTGCCAGAACCGGACTCCGCTGTTCCCACAGCGGGGACGCCCAAGCTAGCGCGGCACCGGAAAGCAGGGAGATGATCACCTTTATTTTGTCAGATGGGAAAGCCTCCGGTTGCAGCTCAAACAGGATCTGACACTGGTTCAGGAGCCCTCGGCAAGCTGCGGGAGTACCGTCAAAGCGAGGCGGCTCTGGAAGTCGCAGACGTGCGGCGGAAGTCTCCACTGTAGGGACTGGAGGGGCCACGGCCGCCTGCTGCTGGAGCCCTGGTAGCTGACTGCAGACCTCCTGCAAGGCGCTGGACAGGTGGGTTAGTTGCTCCTGCTGCTGGTGGAGAACATGAGCCAGGTGAGACAGCTCAGACCTGTCTGGCGAGCTCATCGCTTCGGCTTCCTGTTATGATTGGGGATGTGAGCCCTTGTGCCCCGACTGAGCACGGCGAAGATGGAGTGCCACCGCGCTCGGTCAGGCAGCCAGACAACCCCAAGCTTCACCTGCACTTAGCCACTGTCCCCCAAGAGTTGAGCCCCTGGGTTCAATCGGCCGGCCGGACTTCCGAAACCAGCGGGGTTGCGCGACCACTGACCAGACAAGCGGGAGCACAGACACAGTCCTGGAACAAGGAGTCAGCGAAGCAGCAAAAACAGAAAGCAGTCCGAAGTCTGGGCCGGCAGCAACACAGCATGAAGTCAAGAATCAGTCCGAAGGTCTGGGCAGGCAGCAACACAGCGTGAAGTCAGTAAACAATCCGAGGTCAGGAACACAGGAAACCACTGGAACAAATGAAGACCACAACCTCTATGTGAATAGAAGCCGAAGCATGGAAGGACTGGAAACAGGGCTTTAAATAGTGCAGGAATTAGGCTCAACCATGTGCAGCTGTTCCAAGATGGCTGCCCCCATCAGCAGAGTAGCACAACACCCAAATATAGGCTTCCTTCCTGTTCTTGTATACAAGATGGCTGCCCCCTCCTTAGCTAGCCAAGATGGCTGCTGTCCTTGATCCAACCAAGATGACGGCTGCCAGAAATAGGAAACAGAAACAGACCCATCCTGGAGAAACCACATCCAAAATAGCCGGCTATATCTGCTGGACCGCGCCTCGCCAGCGAATCGGCCGTTCAGGCCTGGAACCAGGTGAGGAACGTAACATGTTAGTAATATGTAATTTATCTTTTAAATCAAGCATGGCATGGGAAGATTGGAGGATGGCCAATGTAATACCAGTTTTTAAGAAGTGTTCCAGAGGTGATCCGGAAAATTATAGACCAGTGAACCTGATGTCAGTGCTGGGCAAAATTGTAGAGACTAGTGTAAAGAACAAAATTACAGAGCATATACATAAGCATGGATTAATGAGACAATCTCAACATAGATTTAGTGAAGGGGTGAATAAACACGTGGATAAAGGTGAGCCGGTCAATATTTTGCATCTGGATTTTCAAAAGGCATTTGACAACGTATCTCATGAAAGACTCCTGTGGAAATTAGAAAGCCACGGGATAGGAGGCAATGTCCTATTGTGGATTAAAAACTGGTTAAAAGATAGAAAACAGACAGTAAGGTTAAATGGTCAGTATTCTTAATGGAGAGGGTAGATAGGGGGGTCCCCATGGGTTTGCTGGGACCGTTGCTTTTGAACATATTTATAAATGATCTAGAGATGGGAATAACTAGTGAGGTAATTAAATTTGCTGATGACACAAAATTATTCAAGGTTGTGAAAAATTGCAAGAGGACCTTATGAGACTGGGAGATCGGACATCCAAATGGCAGTTGATATTTAAAGTGCACAATGATGCATGTGGGAAACACGAGCCCAAACTATAGCTGTGTGATACAAGGTTCCATATTAGGAGTCACCACCCAGGAAAAGGATCTAGGTGCCTTTGTTAATGATACATTGAAACTCTGTGCTCGGTGTGCAGTGGCAGCTAAGAAAGCAAATAAAATGTTAGGAATTATTAGGAAAGATGTCATGAACTCAGGGGAAGTGAGCCCTTGGGCCGCTGCCGGAGCGTGGCTAGCAGCAGGTGAATCACCTGGGCTAGGACTGATACTAGGCAGTATGGGCTCAGGCTGGAGACAGACAAGGCTGGAGCTTGAAAAGTTGACTGGAGCTTGTAAGGAAGGCTGGAATTCTGGAACTTGAAGGCAGCACTTGGCTGGAACAGGAACCAGAAACAGACCTGGCTTGGCTGGAACAGGAACCAAGAGCAGAGCTGGCTTGATTAGAACAGGAACCAGGAACAGAGCTTCGCTGTAGCAGGAACCAGGAATGGAGCTCGGCTGTAGCAGGAACCAGGAATGGAGCCAGGAACAGAGCTTAGCTGTAGCAGAAACAGGAAAAGAGCAGGGCTAGGGCTAGAAAACAAAGCAGGGCTGGAACTAGAAAGCAAGACAGGAGCTTCAGAAACTGGGCACTGCAGCTAAAAATCAAGGCAGGAACTAGGAAGCAGAACTGGAGCTGAAAGCAAGGCAAGAATTAGAAAGCAGAACTGGAGCTTAAGGCAGGAACAACTAAGGCAAGGCTGAAAGCAAAGCAGGAGCAAGCTAGAAGTGCAACAAACACATAGGGGCTAGCAATCACTAGGAGACCTCTGTTGCAAAGGCAAAGTTTGAATGTCCCATTGTTCCTTAAGAGAGCCCTCACCGATGATGTCATGCCCTCAGGAATGAGGCTTGAAGCACACTGAAACACCAGAGTGAGGCTTGTATACTGGGATGTCAGAGTGAGGCTTGGATTACTTGAGAGTGAGGCTTGGAAGCTGGAACATCAGAGCAGGTCTAGAATAATCTCTGGAATATGGCTTGAGAACCAGGGAAAAGGCAGTCTGATGAAGCCGCAGAACCCGACCACCAGAGGAAGAGGTGAGTCTTGATAGGGGGGTACAGCCACAACCATGACACTATCTCCCCCTCAAGGCTCCCGTGGACCCCATGAAAGGTCTAGGCTTTCAGGGGTATTTTCGGTGGAACCTGCTGATGAGCTTTGGAGCATGAACATGGATTACTGAACTGGAAGTTGGGAGCAAGTCTGGAGCTTGAAGACAGGACTGGATCTTATAAACAGAACTGGAGCTTGAGAATAGAGCTGGGGTAATACCACAGCCCACGGATTTCCATGAGCTGTCCTCGAGATCAAATGCCTTCTGACAACAGGGATGTCCTGAACCCCATATCTAGGGTACAATGGAGTGGAGCAGTGGCCTAGTGGTTAGGGTGGTGGACTTTGGTCCTGGGGAACTGAGGACCTGAGTTCGATTCTCACTTCAGGCACAGGCAGCTCCTTGTGACTCTGGGCAAGTCACTTAACCCTCCATTGCCCCATGTAAGCCGCATTGAGCCTGCCATGAGTGGGAAAGCATGGGGTACAAATGTAACAAAAAATAAATAAATTCTTCGGGCATGGTACAAGACATCGGAGTTTGAGGAGTTTTCTTAGGACAGCAACTAGACAGAGTCTGAATTTTGGATGCAATAAGAGAAGAGGTCTTACTCTGAAAGGAGCTCCCTTCTAGGAGCAGGTTTACAGTATCCCTGCTCTCTTGACGTCGGGACCAGATTGCCACTTGCTGCTCAGGACAGGCCTTGGCCAGGAATCCACCAGTCTGGATTGGAACATCAGGAACAAAGGCGATGGCTAGGGTGACAGCATAAGTGTCAGAATCCTGGCAATATTATTTGCAGGCATCACTCCGTAATCTCACCACTCACCCAGTCTAAGATTTGATTGTGTCTCTGTAGACGATGGGCTACACAGATGTCTGGAGGATGTATAGAGTAATGTCCTCTCTGTGATCACCGATACACAGGCGTATAAGAAGTGTCTGGGTGCTTAGGTGTCCTTGAATGTGACCATAGACTGAAGAGACTGGAAAGGTATTAGGTAACTTTTGCGTGGGGATGTTGAACTGCCAGATCAGGGCTTCATCTAGAAAGTTTCCACTGGCCCCAGAATCCAGAAAAACCTGAGTATGCTCTTCTCCTTGATCTAAATCAAGCACTGCTGGAATTAGAAATTGAGTGCGAAGAGGCCCCGAGGATTGTCCCAGTGTAGTGCCCACAGCCAAACCTTGGTTCAAGGGTCCAGATTTAGTTGGGCACTTGGATGCATATTATCCATTCTTGCCACAATACAGATATAAATTAAGGGTCCGGTGCCTCTGTTTTTTCTTGTACTGAGAGAGGAGAGCGACCCAGTTGCATGGGTTCTACAGGATTGAGAGTAGGGTCCTCCCTCTGACTAGGAGCACATGGAAGGTACTTATAGCTTAGTGCGTTTGTCACGCTTTCACAAAAGCAGGAACTAGGATTTTGAGCCCTTGGGCCACTGCCGAGAAGTGGCAGTGGCAGGCATAACCACCCCACACCGGAGACTAGGCAGAACAGGACTGGAACTCTGGACTGAAGTTGCAACAGAGGCAAACAGACAGGACTTAAGCAGAGCAGGTACCCTTAAACTTCACCTGCACTTGGCCACTTTTCACCAGGAGTTGAGCTCCTGGCTGCAGGTGGCCAGCAGGACTTACTGGGCAAGGCAGGACTGGATACCCACTAGGCTGAACCAAGGGTCAGAGAGGAAAGGAATATACAGGGACAGCAGGGCAAGGAAGGGCTAAGTAAAAGGGACAGGACTAAAAGCTGTAAGCAGCCACTAAAACAGGGAACAAAGCACTGATAACCAAGACACAGAACTGAAAGCTGCAGAACAGCCACTAAAGACACAAACACACAAGGACTAGACACAAAACAAAAGAGTAAACCGAAGGACAAGCCGGGTCTGGGCAGGCAGCAGACAGAAGAGAAAACCAGGAGACTAGCCGGGTCAGGGCAGGCAGCAGGCAGTAGAAAAATACCAGGAAACAAGCCGGGTCTGGGCAGACAGAAGAGAAAACCAGGAGACTAGCCAGGTCAGGGCTGGCAGCAGGCAGTAGAAAAATACCAGGAAACAAGCCGGGTCTGGGCAGACAGCAGAATCAGGCAAGAAACTAAAACAAGAAACTAGACTAGGCAGAAGTGCACAGAGCACCAACATACCAGGGACCTTAGACGATGCAAAGGCAAAGCAGAGAGTTTCAAAATGGCTAATAAGCCCAGCAGCAGCTGAGGCTCAGCTGCAGCAGTCACCAGGCAACTATGGGTGCTGTGCAAGTTCAAACAAAACAAGCAGGTCTAGCGGGCCGGAAGATCCGGACCGGACTGGGCTGAAATCTGGAATGGGAAACAGCACCCAGACAATCCAATGCAGCCAGCACACAGAGACAGAACTAACACAGGAAGAATAGACAGAAGCCAGCTCAGAAGCTGACCACAGGAAATAAGGTGAGGCTGAGAGGGTTCACGGCCACAGATGTGACAGCGTTCATGTTGTCTTTTCTGAGGAGCACCATTCTTGGGCTCGCTCCTGGAATCGAATATCTATCATATTGCAAAGACCAATAAGGTCATCTAATCTGGTTGGGAGGTCCTGCCCCGCCCCACAACAAGGCTCTCATTATTCCAAGTCAATTTAGAAGCCAAGGTGTGAAACCAAGTAATAATCTCGCAGGGTCCGTGTCCCCCATTTTAATCTAAGAAGCTCAGAAGCATCTGATGTAACTTTCCCTGGTTCTTCAAAGACCCTCTTGAAGAGTCTCAAAAAACTGTGGAGGTCATTAAGCACTGGGTTGTCCTGTTCCCAGAAGGATATACCCATACAAAGACTTGGCCAGACAACAAGGAAATAATATAGGCCATCTGGGCTTTGTCAGAAGGAAAATCTCTGGCTTGAACCTCAAAAATTATCTGGCATTGGTTGAGAAATCCTTGGTGGTGCCATGAGACAAATGCTGGAAATTACGGGAGTTAGGGATGCTGTTGGTCTCAGGTGGTGGTCCAGGCATTTTGCCAGAGCCTGGAATGCCCCCACAAATTGCTGAAGCTGGTTCATGTGTGAAGTCAGTTGTTGAAGCTGGAGAGACTGTTGTTGAAGTATCTGCAAGGCAAGTGATTCTGCCTAGCTCATGGCCTTTGAAATCTGTCACAAACTCAGGGGAAGTTAGTATGGCTAGGATCAGGTGAATCACCCTGGCTAGGACTGATACTAGACAACACAGTTTCAGACTGGAGACAGACAAGGTTGGAGCTGGAAAGCCAGACTGGAGCTTGAAAGCTGGATTGGAGCTTGTAAGCAAGGCTGGAATTCTGGAACTTAAAGGCAGGACTTGGCTAGAACAGGAACCAGAAACAGAGCTAGCTTGGCTGGAATTCTGGAACCAGGAGCGAAGCTGGCATAGCTGAAACATGAACCAGAAATGGAGCTTGGCTGTAGCAGGACCCAAGAACAGAGCTTAGCTGTAGCAGTAATCAAGAACAGAGCTTGGCTGAAGCAGAAACCAGGAACAGAGCTTGGCTGTAGCAGGAGCCAGGAACAGAGCAGGGCTAGGGCTAGAAAGCAAGCAGGAGTTTGGAAGCAGAGCTGGAACTAGAAAGCAAGATAGGAGTTTCAGAAACAGGACACTGGAGCTAGAAAACAAGGCAGGAACTAGAAAGCAGAACTGGAGTTTAAGGCAACACAGGAGCTTCAGAAACGGCACTGCAGCTAAAAAAAAACAAGACAGGAACTAGGAAGCAGAACTGGAATTAAAAGCAAGGCAGGAATTAGAAAGTAGAACTGGAGTTTAAGGCAGGAACAACTAAGGCAAGACTGAAGACAAAGCAGGAGCAAGCTAGAAGTGCAACAAACACAGGGGCTAGAAATCACCAGGAGACTTCTGTTGCAAAGACAAAGTTTGAATGTCCCATCGTTCCTTAAGAGAGCCCTCACTGATGATGTCATGCCCTCAGGAATGAGGCTTGAAGCACACTGAAACACCAGAGTAAGGCTTGTGTACTGGAACATCAGAGTGAGGCTTGGATGACTCGGAAGTGAGGCTTGGAAGCTGGACTATCAGAGCAAGTCTAGAATAATCTCTGGAATATGGCTTGAGAAACAGGGAGAAGGCAGTCGAAAAAAGCCACAGAACCTGACCACCAGAGGAAGAGATGAGTCTGGATATGGGGGCACAGCCATAGCCGTAACAAAAGGAATGGAATACAAAAATGAGAATGTTATAATGCCTTTGTAGCACTTCATAGTGCGACTGCATCTCAAAATATTATGTGCAATTCTGGTCACCGCATCTCAGAAAAGAAATTGCAGAATTACAAAAGGTAGTGTTTTTAATTACCTCTCTCTAGACCCCCGCAGGACCCTTGCCCACGGAGGTGGAGAGAGGGTTTCAGAAGGCTCATAATAAGTCTCCTAAATATGACCTCTGTTTTCTGGCTCCTAATTTCCAAGGACATCCTAGGGCATCTATTCTCCCACATGATGTACTAGAGTTTAGAAGATAGTCTATTTATGTGATATAAGGTGTGAAATGAAACAGAGAAATTAACACAGAGACTAGAGAATATTGAGATAGAAATAGTCTTTTATTCTCACCAATCAGGACTTCAAGTTGGTACACACATCAGTCAGATTCTGTCCAACCGGCCAGAGCTTTGCCTTCTGAGATTCGTTGGGGAAAGACTCCGACGCCTGTCCAGATTTGCAACCCTTATATAGCAAATCTCCCCAATACAATTCTATGGAGAGATACTTTTTTTTCCTATTTCTGATTCATGCTTAACCGCAGGTCAGGTGCCCACCTCTCCTTTCCGTTTAGTTATTGCAAATTATTGTGTAATTTCCTTTTTTGTCAACAACTCCTTATATGAAGATATCCTAATATGGACAAATCAGTTTCATATCATCTTGTGATCTGGGTGCCATCTTATAAGGACAGACTCCATCTTATGAACCAAACTTTTTACCATTTCTGCCATTAATTCCTTCATCTTAACTCTTACACTGAATTTGAAAGTTGTACTAGGTTTCAATAAGACTCACCAAGCAGTCCTGCTCTTGCAGGCTCTCAGCTATAAGGCCATCATCTGATTTTCAGGCCTAGTCAGTGCTTTTCAGCAGTTTAGGCTATGTAACTTGGCCCACCACTATTCCAGTGGATGGGTCTCAAGCTGGGACACATATTAACAGTACAGAGAAGGGCGATGAAAATGATAAAGGGGATAGGATCAGGGCCGTGCTGATGCGGTAAGCGAGGTAAGTGCCGCAGGGGGGCGCCACTGCCCTGCCATCCGTCTGCTCACTTGCAAAATCTTTCACCTGAACTTGTGATTCTCCTATTTCCACTGCCCTCCCCTTTTCATGCAAAGGAGCAGTATTAATTGAGGCAGGCACGCTCTTCAAGTTACGTGAGAATACAACCAGATTGCTATTTATGCTTCGGTTTGGGGCTAGCTCCTCAGTCAGGGTGAGTTTCAGAGCTTGAAACAGCATTCAAATTAAAGAGAACCTGAAATTTTAAAAGTGCTAAAAATAAGTTTTAAAAGTATTTGCCTTAAATCTAATTGCAGAATTCAGGTGCTGGGAGTCTGTACTTGGTTGTCATATGCTCAGATTTGTTTAAATCATATGCAAATTAGTCCGGTGTTTTTCACTAAACATTCCCATGAGTGTCTGTATGTTAATCTGCATTCAAATAGAGCTCTCTGATTGGATGATCAGCTTCTGTTAAGAAATCTGCCGGGAAGTGAACAGAGTGAGAGCTGTCCTTTGCCAAGAGAGACATCCAGCTGTGACTTCCTGTGTTTGTTGACTGAAGTTATAAAAGAGTGCCTGATTGTGGTAAATGAGAAAATATAAGTGAAAAGAGATTGGTGGCGATTGAAGTTTCTCTAGTGAGAAAAGGATCTGAATATTTCAGGATTACTTGAAGTTTATGAAGAGTAGAAAAGGGTGAATTTCAGTTTAAGAGTGTTTAAATCCTGTAAGCTATATAAAGGCTAGGTAGATTTAAGTGACTGTAAGCAAGGAAACCTTAATATTTGATCTGAAATAAATATTTGATCTGAGATAGTTGATCAGAGATAAATGTTTGATCTGAATTATATCCTTTGGTGCAAAGGAGATTAGAATGCAATAGAGTATTTCTTTCTGTTTACCAGTACAGTCAAATAATTCCATTCCACTTAAATAATTTTTTGTTATATATATGAGGGAGTAGTATCTGGATTTATTGTAAATCAAATTGATTCCATTCACAGGAATTCATATTCACCTTCATGCATTCATCCGATATTATCTTTTAAGGATGAAGTTTTATTTTATGTTCACTCTGACTCTTGTGAGCTGAGCACAGTTAGTTTCCTCAGCTGGCACGACTACATATTAGAGGTATTTTGATACTGTGTGAAGTTTTACCACAGACGGGTGACATATATAAAACATTCTCCTTGGATAGGATGTGATATGTGAAAATACATTTTGCTTTAATGAAATTGCTAAACTTTAGAGTCAGAGACTTATCAACGAGGGATACATACAGTGCTATTTTTTCCTGAGGTCCGGCTTACTTGCCTTCTCCCTTCTGTTCCTGCTCTGCTGGACGGGGGGGGGGGGGGGGGGGGGGGGGGGGCCCAAACGATAGTCTGCAGGGGGGCACCAGAGACCCTAGGCACGGCCCTGGATAGGATGACTTCCCTATGAGAAAAGGCTAAAGTGGCTAGGGTTGGAGAAGAGACAGGTGAAAGGAGATATGATAGGCGTCTATAAAATACATATGACTAATTAAAAAGGAAGGACTGTAAATTCAACTATTAATATAAACAGCAATACAAAATATATGAATTAAAGGGCTAAAAGGAATACAGATATCTTTTCATGTTTTGTATTGTCCACTGTTTTAGGCTTGATTTGTCTTACTCGCTTAAGCTGCCCCATCCATTGGCTTACAGAGCAAACAGATTAGCATTAAAATCCTACTCATCCTTGATATACACATTTGACCACCTTGAATTCTATTTCTGATGGACATAACTAAGTTTTCATCTCTAAAATAATTGTATTCCTGTTAGCTCTTTTATTCATATATTTTTGTATTGCTGTTTATATTAATAGTTCAATTTAGAGTCCCTCCTTTTTAATTAGCCTTATGTAATTAACAGTCTTCTTGGGTGTTTATTATTTATCTTTTTAGCATATGCTTTTTATGTCTTTGTAAAAAACTCCTTGTTTTATTAGTCATTACTTTTCATATTCTTATAATAAGTTACATATATTTTTATGCATTGTAATTGAATATTCCTTTTAATTTGTAGACTCCTGAAGCAGGCGTTTTTTGCTGAAACACGGCTCCGTGTCGAGTCTTTGGGTTTTTTTCACTTGTTCTTTAAAAAAAAATTAAAACCACTAAAGTGAAAATACGCATCTCAATATAAGCATCCAAGCTTTAAAAAATGTAAAAATGCTTATATTTAGGCTGCAGAAAACATACACTAATGTGTGCTTACATTCGGGTTTTACCAGGCGCATGTGCATAGTTGATGAGCTTATCACGGAACTCTTCTGTGCATGCGCCGAGCACAATCCTCCTGTGCCAAAGCACAATCCTCCCGCCAGATTCCCTGATGCTCAACACTGAGCATGCCTATATTTTCATCTCATTAGCGTTGCTCATTAGGGCATTGTTCTGCGCTGTTCTGGCGATATTTTTACGGTGCTGTTTGGAACAGTGCTGGAGTTTTGAGCATCGGGGCCTCAGTGGAGTGGAACGGGTAGATGTGAATTGCTTGTTTACTCTTTCCGAAAATACTAGAACTAGGGGCCACACAATAAATCTATTAAGTAATAAATTTAAAACAAACCTGAGAAAATATTTCTTCACTCAAAGTGTAATTATACTCTGGAATTTGTTGCCAGAGAATGTGGTAGTCTAGCTGGGTTTAAAAACGGTTTGGGTAGTTTCCTGAAAGAAAAGTTCATAAGCGATTATTAAGATGGACTTAAGAAAATCCACTGCTTATTTCTAGGATAAACAGCATAAAATGTGTTTTACTGTTTTGGGATCTTGCCAAATACTTGTGACCTGGATTGGCCACTGTTAGAAACAGGATACTAGGCTTGATGGACCTTCGGTCTGTCCCAGTATAGCCACACTTATGTTCTTATAATAGATTGTCTTCCTTGATAAGACTAAGAAAGGCAAGGGAGCATTTAAAGCTACTGTTGCTCATTGGTTAAAGATATGATTTCTTCATTTATTTTGGTGGGTAAGCAATTGCCTACAGTCGTGAGAGCACAATCCTAGAGGAGTAGCTTCTTCTCGGGTGGAGTGTAATGCAATATCTTTTTCGGTTATTTGTAAAGCAGCAGCATGGTTCTTTCTACATAGTTTTGCGAATCTCTGTCACTTGTATGTGGTGGCAAAGGAAGAAGCTATCTTTGGAGCTTCAGTTCCCAGAACAGGGGTGACTGATCCCTTCCCGTCTTGAGGATTTCATTTTTATATCACACAAGTCCTGCACTCACCTGGTGTGCATGACAAGGAAGGAGAAATTAGATTTTACCTGCTAATTTTATTTCCTTGAATTTCACCGGATGAGTGCAGCTACCTACCGTTATTTGTTTCTCCATATCATTAAAACAGAGTTTTTATTTTTGCTAACTTCCTGTTTCTCTTACTGAGCAAATGTTTTTATATTATGTTAGCATTACGTTCAGTAACTCTTTTTGTATTAGTTTCAACGACTGTTTTCCACTGCTTTGTTATCTCTACTCAATTGTTTGAACTGCACAGAGTTCCATTTAGGCATAACACATTTTTGTACATTCTCTCTCCACCTGCTGGTAGAGGGACACAAACCCACAAGTCCTGGACTTGTCTGGTGTGACTAAAGGAAAGAAAATTAGTAAGTAAGATCTAATTTCTCCTTTTCTTCATCCTTTTTTTGTAGTTATTGGATCTCTATTAAGCATGCTCAATTTAGCTTGATCATTCTATTTACTTAGCCTTTGGGATATGAGACTGTCATGTTAGTATTCACACCACGACTATTAGGTATTAAATAGTGTGTTTTGTTGAGCTCTTGCTAAATAATGTGGAGATTAATGTACAACAATATTTTGCATGAGTTTGGTAACCCCTTATTTGTATATGGCATTCCTTCATTTGACAGTGCAGGCCTTAAGATTTTTATAATTTAAATCTATTTTATTGATGGAATAACATCAAATACAGCAGTTAACTCCCAATGAAACATTTCTTAAACATGTAGTTCCATACATTTTCTCCCCCCCCCCCCCCTTTCTCTTCCCTCCCCCCAACCCTTCCCTTCCCTTTACCCCAACCCCATTCCAATCCCAACGTTATGCAAAAACTCCAACAAGTGCTTACCAATATTAAATCTCTAACCCGCTTAATCCTTTATATAACATAAGGTTGCCCACATAACAAACACCGCTGTGTCGTCAAAAAGGTTCCAACAGTGCCCCACTCCTTTGATGTCTTGCTGACAAAGATGCGCAAGGGGCTTTTGGCTCTTATAGCCCCCCGTCGCAGTAAGTCACCACTGTGGAGTACATGTTCATTGAACCCTTGTTAATATTTGCCATTAGGATTTACGCATATTATGACATTATATACTTGCAACAAATCAAACTCAAAACTTGAACATACCTTTCGACAGCACTCCCAATGCCAATTAAACATTATCCCGTGTCAGTCAACCTTTTCTTCCCCCCTACCCCTCCCCCCAACTTCCTCCCTCTTACCTATCCCCTTTCCCCTTCACTATAGCACCACTTAGTAGCAAGTGAGCATGTGATAGACACAGAACATACCCCCCCTACACCAACTTGATATCCCAATCTTCTCATGTGGGTACTGTAGCGAACATGACAGTAAGAATTGAGGCTTACAACCTCCTCTTCCACTCATCGCACCTTTAACTTCCAGCAATGACGGCTTACCACAAATTCTCAACCCATTCGTTCCTATCACATCTCTTCCATGCACCCGATCTAACCTAAAACATTCAATACTTGACTCCGTGCTCTTGGGGATATTTTTTGCAAATAGGCCCCCCAGACTTTCATGAACCGCTGCCGCCTCTTTGGTGAGCTACGAGCATCCTGCATTTCCCATAACATCAGCTCATGAAGCTTGTTCCTCCAGTACCAATAAGAGGGGCCTTTATCCATGATCCAATGGTTGAGAATACATTTTTTCCCCAAAATGCAAACTTTGCTAAGAAAAATCTTTTCCTCTAGGGAACCTCTATTCCAAACCCTCACTGAACTAAATAAAACCCGCTCAAAGGACAGGTCCACCTGATATCCAAGGACCCAACTTAGGAACCGGGAGAGAGCCGACCAGAACCCCTGTATCACCCTGCACTGCCACACCCCGTGGAGAAACGATGCATTGTCCACTGCACACTTGGGGCATTCACTGGTTTCCACTACACCCGCATACCACGCCTGTTTAGCTGAAAAATATGCCCTATGGATAGTTCTAAAGTGGCATTCCTGTAACTCAGAACTATGCACCACCCTTACTCCTCCCTGAAGCGCGGCTAATATAATCCCCTCTATTATTCTACTTCCCGCCTCCTGGCTCCATTTCTCAGCTAATGGTTTAACATCTCTTTTAGGTTGTTTCCCTATCAGCACCTTGTGAAACCAGGACACTGATATTTGTCCAGCTGCATCCCCGGCCAGGAGCTCCCTGATACTCATCCCAAACTCTGGTAATAGGTCTGCGGCGGGGAGGCTATATATATAATGTGATAATTGGTAGTAAGCTAGTTTCGCTAATATTCCTCCAGTACAGAGCCTCTCAAATTCTAAATAAGTCATGACTTTCCCATCTCTCTGTAGGAAATACTCTAAAAGTATCACTCCCTTCTTCTCCAGGTCTCGAAAGACCTTATTTTCCCTCCCAGGCAAAAAATCCCCATTACCCATAATGGGCAGCAGTACACTCTGCTCCGGATTATGCCCTAAAAGTCCCGCTACCTCTCTCCACAAATATCACAAAGGCTGCAAAAGGCAGCTACGTTTTACCCCTTGTGGGATATTACTAAATTTTGTGTGCAAGAGGTAATTAAGGTGCCAGGGGCTAAAGTACAGGCGCTCCAATTGTGTATCAGTGTATGTAGCCGTGCCCAAAACCCAATCTCCCAGATGGCGGAGCAGACATGCTTGGTTATATGTGCGCATATCTGGAATCCCCAGTCCCCCACTCACCTGGGTCCCGCCAAGACTATTCCACCTGAGTTTTGGTTTCCGCCCCGCCCAACAAAAACGATTTACCTGTCTCTGGTGGGCTTTTAAATCTTTTTTCCATAACCGTATTGGCAATGTTTGTAACATGTATAGCCACTTCGGGAACACCAGCATACGATACAAATGTATCCTTCCCATCAGTGACAACGGCAAGGAGGTCCACTTGACCAACTGTACCTTTGTGTTCTGCAATAACTGAGGAACATTACAGGCGTACAGCCTTGCTGGATCTATTGTTAATTGGATACCCAGATATGTAAAGGATCCAGTCACCCAGCGCAGCGGGAACTGTTCCCAGTCTGCCCTCCTGACCTCCGGACTCGCCAGGGCCTCAGATTTCATATAATTTAAGTGTAACCCCGAAAATTCTCCATATTCCTTTATGCTTTCCATAAGATATCCCAAGGACCTCTTTGAATTTGTAATTAACACCAGCAAATCATCGGCGAATGCCGCAATTTTAAATACCCTATCTCGAATATGTACTCCTTGTATATCTGTATTAGTCCCAATCTCTCGTATCAATGGGTCAAGTGTTAACACGAACAGGAGTGGAGAGAGAGGGCATCCCTGGCGCGTTCCCCGGCCTATAGGAAACCACTCCGACCCTAGACCATTGACCAAGACTCGCGCCCGAGGGTCATTATATAATGCCCTAACAGCCTGTAGAAAGAATCCATTCATCCCATACGCCTTAAGTATTTCGAAAAGGAACCCCCAGTCCACCCTGTCGAAAGCCTTTTCAGCATCAAAACTAATTAACATTGCCGGTGTTCCCTCCCTCTGCACTTTTTCCAAAGCTAGAATTATTCTTCGCATGTTCTTTGCTATTTTCCTTCCCCTTATAAATCCCACCTGCGGTTCCTCCACCAAAGCAGGGAGATACCTGGCCAACCTATTGGCTAACAATTTAGCCAGAAATTTAGCCTCTGAATTCAAAAGTGATATCGGTCGGTATGATTCTGGGCGATTGGCTGGCTTACCCGGCTTTAATAGCACTGTTATGTGAGCCTGATTCATATGTAATGGCATGGATCCCCGCTGAACTGTTAAATTAAAGACCTCAGTCAGAATCGGGCAAATTTCAGTCTGCAATAGCTTATAAAATTCGTTCCGCATTCCGTCCGGGCCTGGTGTCTTCCCCAAGGGGCTCTGCTTAACTACCCACATCACCTCCTCCACCGTAAAGTCTGCATTTAATACCCGGAGTTCTTCATCTTCTAATCTAGGTAGATCTATACCAGTCAGATAAGTCTCGCTAGGCGTGACTAAGTCATCTTGCGGCTGATACAGTTGCTCAAAAAAGTTCTTGAATACTCCTGAGATTTCACTATCCTGATGTACCATGGCTCCTTGTTCATTTGCCAGCGTGAGCACCTTACGGTAGCCTGCCTTCCTGCCCATCACCTGTGCCAAAAACTTCCCTCCCTTGTTAGCAAACTTATACAGCCGATACTTATAATAGGCCAGGGACCTCTGAACTATACGATGCACTAGCTCATTAAGACTCTGTTGTGCCTCTAACAGCTGAACCCGGAGCCTTTGCGAATGTCCCTCACTATATTGTCGCCTCAGCATAGTTACTCTCTTCTCTAATCTAAGTATCTCTTGTTTTCTCACTTTCTGTTTAAAACTAGTGTATGCTATAGTCTCTCCCCTGAGAACTGCCTTAGCAGTCTCCCAGTAGAGCATTGGATCCTCCCTATGATTCTCATTGGTCTTACTGAAGTCTTTCCAACATTGAACCAAGTGGGGAAGAAACTGCCCATCCCGATATAACCAGCTTGGAAATTGCCACACCTTGTCGCCTCTCCTCCCCTCATCTAACTGTAATCTCACCATTACCCAGGCATGATCAGAGACCACAACTGGACCGATCCTAGCGGTATCCACCTGTGTGAACAAGTCCTCTGTGACAAATATATAGTCAATTCGAGACCAAGTGGAGTGAGCCCTCGATAGATGGGTATAGTCCCTCTCAAGAGGGTTAAGTGTTCTCCACACGTCCACCACAGCAAATGCCTCTTCTAGCGCCGCTATTCCCCTCCGAGGTCCGGCCAGCTCTCTCCCCGTTGGTTTAGACCTGTCCAGTGCTGGATCTGCTGCCTCATTAAAATCTCCCCCCATTATAATGGGTATCCCTCCCAAACCCTGCAATGTACGAATAAGCTGTGTATAAAATTGTTTTTCGAATGTGTTTGGTGCATAGATATTACAAAGTATAACCAGTTGTCTATCCAACACTACAGATGCCAGCACATATCTCCCTTTGTCATCTCTCACTACCTTGTCAACCTCCACATGTATTCCTTTTCTTACCAATGTGAGCACTCCTCCCTTCCCTCCCACTGCTGGTGACTCAAAAATTTCGCCTACCCACCAACATTTCAATTTAGTATGTTCTGCCTGTGTTAAGTGTGTCTCCTGCAGAAATGCAATTGACGCCTTTTGATCATTCAGAGTTTTTAAAATTTTTTGCCTCTTAACTGGTGAATGTATACCCCCCACATTCCAAGTTAAAACTTGTAGTGGAGCCATATAGTCTCTACATATCTGTCAATGCCTCCATATGATATTCCTATAATCTCAACGGCGAGGTGTCCCAGCCACCACCTCCCCGGTGCGTCCTTCCATTTTATCACAACTATTTCATCACACCACTCATCCTTCACATCCTCACAGCGTGCATATTTATGATCTGTGCCCCCCCTAATCCCTACCCCCTCTATTTCCCCCTGTATCCCGTCCCCACCCTCCCCCCACCCCTCCCCCCTGTAACTCTTCAGAGTCTTCTTCTTGTCTCGGACTTCTCTCACTCCTGGAAGCCCCTGGCCCATCAGCACCTACTTATTTTTCGAACCCCACCCCTCAGGACGCCACCCAACTCATGGTCAGATGGCCCTCACAAATCCCAAATCCCCCACAGCCACTGAAACTTCTCTGTGTTCTTACCATCGTAACTGTCCTACCAAGAAAACATTAACAATTAACTTACAACCACAACTTTCAAGTAACCCCCACATTGTTCATCACTTCTGGGTCCGTGGCCCCCACCCACAGAGAAACGTAGGAGGGGGCCACCCGACTGTCCAG
Source organism: Microcaecilia unicolor (assembly GCF_901765095.1). NCBI lineage: Eukaryota > Metazoa > Chordata > Amphibia > Gymnophiona > Siphonopidae > Microcaecilia > Microcaecilia unicolor. The sequence continues at coordinate 70,606,539 of NC_044036.1, read as the reverse complement.
CAAATTTCATACCCAGTACTATCTCATGTGTCGGGCTCCTTCATGTCCTTGTCTAGGAACTGCTGGGCCTCCTGTGTGGTCTGGAAAGAACGCCACTGGTTCAGATGGTGAATCTTCAAAATGGCTGGATAGAGCAGCATGAATCTGGTCTTCTTAGCAGCCAATGCAGAACAAATGGGGTGAAAACGGCGTCTCTGCTCCTGTACTCCTGCTGAATAGTCTTGAAAGATCTTTACCTGGGATCCCTCATATATAAGGGAATCTCGCTTCAATCTGTAACCCCGCATGATTTCTTCCTTGTGCAGGTAATTGAGCACTTTAATGATGACGATTCTCGGTCTCTGCAAGTTTTGTTGCCAGCGCCCCAACCTGTGGGCTCGTTCAATACACAGCTCTCCGTAACTGTCAGAGAGAGCCAATTCTTTTTTCAACCACTGTTCCAGTAGATATCCCAGCGATTTTTCCGGAATCTTTTCAGGGATTCCCACGAGTCTCAGGTTACATCTCCGTGCACGGTTTTCCATGTCTTCTATTTTTTCCTGTTGCAGCTTAAGCTGATTCTGGAGTCTGGCAATCTCCTGTGTATTGTGTGCACAACAGTCCTCCGTTGCGGCTATTCGATTTTCCGCCTCTCCCACCCTCCTCTCCGTGTCTGCTGCAGATGATTCCAAGTTTTTTAATTGCCCCGCCAGCAGATCAAGTCTTGGGCTGAGGGCCGCACTCACCGCTGCTGTTATTTGTGCCAGCTGTTTATCGGTAAACTCTACCTCCACTGAACTTTTCAAGTCCTCCATTTTATGGTTGGGCCTGAGAGGTGTGGGCTTTTCTTTATCAAACTTCGTCCCCTTGCGAGTAGTCCCAGGCGACATGTGTTTCAAATATTGCTCCATACACAAAGCTCACCAGTTCACATGCGTCCTCCGCACAACTTGCCTCCCGAATTTACTAGACTTTAGTTGTCTAACTTCTGTGGGGACTTAGCTCCTATGTGTATTCTCAGCGGCCTCGGGGCACTCCGAAGTTCTTCTGGCACTCAGCCCGTACCTTCCGCGGTCTCTCAGGTTTGGAGATGGGGTGGGAGAAACGTTATACCACTCAAGGCTACCGTCTGAAACCTTCACCCCCAGACTGGGGGGGGGGGGGGGGCAATCAGGAAGTATATACAGCACTATCCTGCCCGAAACTTGCGCCCACGATATGCCTCAGAGAGAAAAAAAAAAAAAAAAAAATGACAAAAACTTGTGCCTCCCCCAGACTCTCTGCTGCTCTCTGTCACTTGCCTGCTCAAGCCCGTCTGAGCCTCGCTTCTACTCCGGGGTTCGCGTTGCGTCTGAGGGGTCTGCTGTGCCTGCTTCCGATTTGCACTTCTCTGCTTCCAGTTTTTAACAGGTTCTGACTTCTCCCCTCACGTGCGTCCTTTCTCCCCCGATCACCGCTGGCCTCTGGGTTTCACTGGTTTCGTTTCTCTGCTGCCGCCGCCATCTTGAAAATGCGGGTCGTGAGAAACTCTGCGCGGGGGCTGCCAGCTTCTATGGTGGGGCCGTTTGTAGGTGCTTCCTGGTCTCCGCTACCCTCCGATGTCCCTTAGAGCCATCGGAAGCGGTGCCGGTGCCGTTGGTTTCGGGGCTTCGCTCGAGCGGTACGGAGCTCACAGCTCGTCGGCCATCTTGCCGCTCGGCTCCACCGGAAGTCCGCCTTAAGATTTTTATATGTGCATACTATCATCTTTTTGGGCCTTTTTTACATGTGTGGTAAGGTCTTCCTATATAACTTGCTATTTTCACCTGTAGATATGAATACCTTAACATATACAACTTTGCATAGGCCCCAAAATGATGATTAAAGTTCTTTTGAGGCTTTATGTCTTTTTCGTATGTCATGTAAAAATGTTTTCCATGTTGAAGAGGATAACAGTTCTAATCTCAGTTGAAGAGCATAACAGTCTAAATGTGCTTTAATTTCATGTCTTGTAGGTGCATGTTGTCAAAGATGAAAGCCGTGGTGCAACACTTGAGGTGGTAGTCAGTCGAATGAAAACAATTCAGTCCTCTCTGTCACGTAGCTGTGAGAATCCCGACACAGTTGTACCTATGAGATTTGTAGCTGTTTCTGCAACAATCCCAAATGCTGAAGATGTAAGTTGGATTTACATGAAATTTAGTATTATTTGTTGTTTATTTATCCTTTGTCCATTTTGAAAGTTTCTTTTCACCATTTCATTAAAACGTTTAGCAAGATCACAGTCAGACATCTCATTTGATAAAGTTTCAACTACAGTTCAAGAACAGATAATCCATAAAATAAATTATAGTGTCCTATCTGGGGTCTCTTGAAAACTACTTTAGGGTGGAAAATTTTGAGGTGATGTGTGCTGCCTTTTGTCGAGGCACACATCTTGGCTATCTAAGGCAGTTTACACTTACAGGAGCACCAAATCAACCCTTTTAGCTGGCAAAGAGAGCACATACCAATGCCAGAGATTTGTGACTGAAATGACTCGATAAAGTATTTAGTAATCTTTATTGGTGTAATTTTATCCTGGTAAATGTTTGAAAAACTATCGAATTAGAAGCTCAAAACAATATTAGTCAAAACACACAAGAAATCAGTTTTCCCCGCTTATATTCTTCATTTACCTGCATGTGACATACAGAGGTAAATGTTCAAAATGTTTTACAGGGGTAAACACATTTACTTGTATAAAATAAGCTCTTGAAAATTGCCAAGCCTCACTGCTCGTAAAGTTACCTAAGGAGAAGCTAGGGGGGTTAGTAAGCATAGAGATTTAATTTTGAACTTTTCCCTTGTACATTTCCCTGTATACCTAATCTATACAAATAACTGGTCTAATTTTCAGAAGGAAATGCTGTGGCCTAGTATACTCTGCAGGCATTTGAAAATTGTCCTTATAAACTATTTAAATGTAAATATTAAGCATAAAACATTAATGAGGGATCCTATAACTGCCTCCTGAGGCAATATAAAGTACCTGCTGAATGTGTAATTATCTACTACCAAAACTGTAATAAAAATAGTCACATAGTTTAGGAGTTGTTTTATTAAAGTGTGCTAAATGAATCAGAGTGCACTGTTAGTACATGGCTGCAGTAATGGTTATTGAGCTGACATAAGAACGCACGCCAATTTACACATTAATTACATAGCTTGTTATGGATGAGAAATAGGTGGATTGTGAATGGGAAATTGGCACAGGCTGTCTGAGGGGCCCTTTTACTAAGTGACAGTAAGCCTACTGTTGGTTACCATGCTGGCCCAATGTGTGTTCTGGCAGTAGTTCCACCCCCAGTGTGCAGAATTTCTGGCACTAGCGGAAATATTCGAAAATCATTTTCTCAGTGGGTGGTGGTAAGTGCTCCCCCCCACATTGCCACATGATAAGTGAAATCTTACTGCATGGCCATTTCTTTTTTCGGTCTTTTTGCCGCAGCTTAGCAAAAGGACCCGTGAGTTAGTGTACGGTCACTTACCATTGGTTTTTAATTGTTTTTTTTGCTTACAGTTCATTATACATTCACTTTGATCATTACTTTTATTATCATTAATGTCAGGCTCATCATTTGTTTTTTTAACAAGTTATATTATGTTTCCTTAAGGGCGCTGTTTACAAAGGCACGCTAGTAGTTTTAGTACTTGCTAAAAATTAGCACACGCTAATCATTTAGATACCCATGGGAATATTATAGGCATCTACACGGTTAGCGCACGCTAAAAACACTAGTCCACCTTTGTAAACAGGGTCCTTAGTCTTCACTATAGCTTATTATATCTCAGTGTGGTTTGTTTGATAAACATACCTTCATTTATAACTTGTTTTTTCTAGAAATCAAAAAGAGGCTTGTTCTGCTTTAAACTGAGGTTTGGTGACTTTTTGTTTTTTTTTTGTTCCAGAACGAGACTTGTATTTCTTCAAAGTGAGGCTTGTTTATTTTATTTTCATTGACTGTTTATTTTTGTGTTATTTTTCATGGTATCTAGTGAACGTTTTGACTTTTTTATTTTGGTAGTACACCTTCACGCCGTATATTCTTGTCCTTTATGGCACACTTTATATTTGGCACAGTTTCGCTCAGCGATTTCTTGTTTTTCAGCATTGTATGTAAGTATCAGTCTCTTTCTCACTTTGTTCACTTCAAAGTTTTTCATGATCATCTCTTTTTTGGTATCCTTTTAATACAGATTTATTTGGTTTCACTATCATCTCAACACTATGGCCATACTGTTTAATACGCAAACCTTGATGAGTCCTGTATATTATTTTGTGCAACATTGTTTTTTTTAAATATATCATCGTCTTCACATGTGCTTTTCTTTTGATTTAGTTTGATAATTACTGCTTTGAGCAATGTGCTTTGTGTGTCAAGCAGCAGAAGGCATGTCGAAAGTTCTTGGTCAGGGGCACTTACGACAGTTTTGATTTGGCATCTAGGATCTCTGCTCAAAGTATAGCAATGTGCAGACTCTCATGGCTGCGTGTTTCTCACTTGAAACACTCTGTTCAGTAGCGGTTGGTGGATGCCCCTTGCCGGGGGTATATCCTTTCTGTAGAGAAGATTGACTCTGGGCAAGTCACTTAACCCTCCATTGCCCCATGTAAGCCACATTGAGCCTGCCATGAGTGGGAAAGCGCGGGGTACAAATGTAACAACAAAAAAAATCAAGAAACATACTGATATAATCTCTTCTCTCCTGCTAGGCTCCTTCTGCACTCAGCTAGGAGGATTTTTGGCAAGCCAAGGTGTGGTTCCTACTACTATTCTAGGTGTAGGTTGAATCCTTCAGCTCTCCAGCCTACTGAGGCTCAGTCCCAGCTCGCTAGTTCAAGTCCTGCTCCCCAGGCAAAGCAAGAGATGAGCTTTTGACTGGCTCCAGCAGAGCATAGCCACAGTAAAAATGTCCATCCCGGATGACTTGCCGGTCGGGGGGAGGTTAACATTTTTTCACCAAAGGTGGCCTCTTATAACCTCCAACCGGTAGGTTTTTCAAATGTCAGTTTCAGATATGCCCTCAATTGGCATCTCAAACCTCCAAATTGCCTACCAAGAGCTCATTCATTCAGCTCTCAGCACAAGCAGGTACTGTACTTGCAGAGGAACTTTCCGCCTTTCTAAAGGCCCAGGCAGTTGAACCTGTTCCACCAGGGGAAGAAGGGCAGGGATTCTATTCCAGGTACTTCCTTGTACAGGAAAAGACAGGGGGGATGTGCCCCATCCTAAACCTAAGGGCCCTGAACAAATTTCTAGTTCTGAGCACCCTTCTCCTTCTGGCCTTAGTAGTGGATGCACCTTAAGTTCCTGCTTAAAGTGATTTCGGAGTTCCATCTGAAACAGTCAGTTGTCTTGCCAATATTCTTTCCCTGACCTCAAGCCCATCGTGGCGAAAGCAACTTGCACACCGTGGATTGCAAGAGAGTATTGGCCTACTACATGGAGTGGACAAGTCTCCACAGACAGTCTGCCCAGCTTTTTATTTCTTTTGGTCCCAACAGGATAGGGGTCGCCATCAGGAAATGCACCATTTCAATTTGGTTGGCAAATTGTATTTCTTTCACTTATGCCCAATCTGGGCTGGCTTTGGAGGGTGATGTCATGGCTCATAACGTCAGTAGCCCACTTGAGGTCAGCCTTTATTGAAGATGTGGTCTTCAGTCCACACATTCACATCACACTACTGCCTTAAGCAGGATACCCGACGTGAAAGTTGGATCGGGCAGATAGTGTTGCAGAATCTGTTTGGGGTCTAGAATCCAACTCCACCCTCCTAGGCCCATTTTATTCTGTTCCAGGCTGCACTCTCAGGTTAATCTGTGTTATGTCCTTGCAATTGTGAGGCCCAGTTGACCAATGTTTGTTGTTTTGGGTGAACCTGGATGCTAGGGATTCTCCACTTGTGAGAAGATAGAAGCCTGCTTGTCCTCTTAGAAAGCGAAGATACTTACCTGTAGCAGGTATTCTCCAAGGACAGCAGGGTTTATATTCTCACATCGCTCCCACCTAATACTACTATTACTATTTAACATTTCTAAAGCGCTACCAAGGTTGCGCAGCGCTGTACAATTAACAAAGAAGGACAGTCCCTGCTCAAAGGAGCTTACAATCTAAAGGATAAAAAGTGCAGTCAATCAAGATTGAGGCAGTCTAGATTTCCTAGATAGAGGTACAATGGTTAGGTGCCGAAAGCGACATTGAAGAGGTGGGCTTTGAGCAAGGATTTGAAGATGGGTAGGGAGGGGGCTTGGCGTATGGGCTCAGGGAGTTTATTCCAAGCATAGGGTGAGGCGAGGCAGAAAGGGCGGAGTCTGGAGTTGGCGGTGGTGGAGAAGGGTACTGAGAGGAGGGATTTGTCCTGTGAGCGGAGGTTACGGGTAGGAGCATAAGGGGAGATGAGGGTAGAGAGGTAGTGAGGGGCTGCAGATTGAGTGCATTTGTAGGTTACTAGGAGAAGCTTGAACTGTATGCGGTACCTGATCGGAAGCCAGTGAAGTGACTTGAGGAGAGGGGTGATATGAGCATATCGGTCTAGGCGGAAGATATGACGCGCAGCAGAGTTCTGAACGGATTGAAGGGGGATAGATGGTTAAGTGGGAGGCCAGTGAGGAGTAGGTTGCAGTAGTCAAGGCGAGAGGTAATGAGAGAGTGGATGAGAGTTCGTGTGGTGTGCTCAGAGAGGAAAGGACGAATTTTGCTGATGTTATAGAGAAAGAAGCGACAGGTCTTGGCTGTCTGCTGGATATGGGCAGAGAAGGCGAGGGAGGAGTCGAAGATGACTCCAAGGTTGCGGGCAGATGAGACATGGAGGATGAGAGTGTTATCGACTGAAATAGAGAGTGGAGGGAGAGGAGAAGTGGGTTTGGGTGGAAAGACAATGAGCTCAGTCTTGGCCATGTTCAGTTTTTTTTTTTTTGTTACATTTGTACCCCGCGCTTTCCCACTCATGGCAGGCTCAATGCGGCAGGCGATGGAGGGTTAAGTGACTTGCCCACAGTCACAAGGAACTGCCTGTGCCGGGAATCGAACTCAGTTCCTCAGTTCCCCAGGACCAAAGTCCACCACCCTAACTACTAGGCCACTCCTCCACTGGTTTCAGGTGGCGGTTGGACATCCAGGCAGCAATGTCGGATAAGCAGGCCGATACTTTGGCCTGGGTTTCTGCAGTGATGTCTGGTGTGGAGAGATAAAGCTGGGTGTCGTCAGCATAAAGGTGATATTGAAAACCATGAGATGAGATCAGCAAGCCCAGGGAAGAGGTGTAGATTGAAAAAAGAAGGGGTCCAAGGACAGATCCCTGAGGAACTCCAACAGAGAGCGGGATGGGGGTGGAGGAAGATCCATGAGAATGTACTCTGAAGGTACGGTGGGAGAGATAAGAGGAGAACCAAGAGAGGACAGAGCCCTGGAATCCAAATGAGGATAGTGTAGCAAGGAGTAAATTATGATTGACAGTGTCAAAAGCGGCGGATAGGTCGAGGAGGATGAGGATGGAGTAGTGACCTTTGGATTTGGCAAGGAACAGGTCATTACAGACGTTAGTGAGTGCCTTTTCTGTCGAGTGTAGAGGGCGAAAACCGGATTGAAGCGGATTGAGGATGGCATGAGAGAAGAGAAAATCAAGGCAGCTGCTGTGAACGGCGCGTTCAAGTATCTTGGAAAGGAAGGGTAGGAGGGAGATGGGGCGGTAGTTGGAAGGGCAGGTAGGTTCTAGTGATGGTTTTTTGAGAAGTGGTGTGACTACAGCATGCTTGAAGGAGTCAGGGACAGTTGCAGTGGAGAGAGAGAGGTTGAGGATATGACAGATGGGGGGGGGGGGGGGGACAGTAGGAGAGATGGTGTTTAGTAAGTTAGTGGGGATGGGATCAGAGGAACAGGTGGTGCATTTCGAGGAGGAAAGAAGGTGGGCAGTTTCCTCCTCGGTGATATCAGGAAAAGAGGAGAAGGAGGCCTAGGTTGCTTGGTTGGTTGAGGGAGTGGGTTAAAGGGTGACGAGGAAGAGGTGGCTTGGTAGTGAATTCGAGGTTGATCTTCTGCATTTTGTCGCGGAAGTAGTCAGCCAGTGATTGAGGACAGAGTGAGGGGGGTGGGAGCGGAGGGCACTTTGAGGAGGAAGTTAAGGGTGGCGAAGAGACGACGAGGGTTGGAGCCGAGAGAATTAGTCAATTGGGTGTAATGGTCCTGTTTGGCAAGGAATAGGGAGTACTGGAAGGAGGTTAGCATGAATTTGTAATGAATGAAGTCGCTATGGGTGTGAGATTTCCTCCAGAGGCGTTCAGCAGATCAGGCACAGGAGCGAAGGTATCTGATGCAAGAGGTCAGCCAGGGCTGGGGATTAGTACGCCTTGTGGGACGGGAGATGAATGATGCAAGGGTGTCCAGAGCAGAGGAGAGAGTGGCATTGTAAGTAGAGACAGCCTTGTCGACAGACTCGGAGGACATAATGAACGGGAGGAGATTAGAGATACTAGAGGATAAGAGGGGAGGGTCGACAGCCTGGAGATTCCTGAAAGTAGTGGTTAGTGTTGGGCGGGACTGAGGGTGAGGGTGATGAAGTGTGAAGGTGATCAGGTGATGATCTGAGAGAGAAAGAGCAGAGGCGTAGAAATTGGAGGGTGAGCAGGTAGAGGAGAGGACGAGGTCAAGACAATGGCTAGTTTGGTGAGTAGGGGTGGTGGAGCTCAGCTGGAGGTTGAAGGAGGATGTCAGAGTGAGGAACTGAGAAACGTAAGAGTCGGATGGGTCGTCAGCGTGTATGTTAAAGTCTCCAAGAATGAGGGACGGAGATGAGGGTTCAAGAAAAACAGAGAGCCAGGCATCGAAGTCAGTAAGGAAGGAAGAGGGGGACTTATCAGGGGGGGCGGTAAATGACTGCAATTCTGAGTGGCAGCGGGTAGAATAGACGGATGGAATGAACTTCAAAGGATGAGAAGCAGTGAGACCGCGGTAGGAAGAGGGGTTGAAAACTACAGGAGGGCGAAAGTAGAAACCCGACGCCTCCTCCACGGCCAACTGGGTGGGGAGTGTGGGAGAAAAGATAACCTCAATGGCAGAGGGCCGCGACTGAGGCAGAGTCGTCGGTGTGAGCCAGGTTTCAGTTAGGGCGAGCAGTTGAAGGGAACGGGAGATGAAGAGATCATGGGTGAAGGGAAGTTTGTTGCAGACCGAGCGGGCATTCCACAGGGCACACGAGAAGGGGAGGGATGAGGGAGGGAGGAGGGGAATAGAGATGAGATTGGAGACATCCCGGAATCGTTTGCATGGATAGGACAAGGACAGTTGTTTGCATGGATAGGACGAGAGCTGATGTGGAGGACCAGGATTGGGATTAATGTCCCCAGCGGAGAGCAGGAGAAGGAGTAAAAAAGTACGGAGAAGAGTAGGAGAGGTACGACGACGGTGACGAAGGCAAGATGTAGTCAGATAGAAAGGAGATGGATGAATAGAAGGAAGGAAATGTTTAAGGTTGAGAGCTGAGAAAAAGGAAGAGGAAAAAAGAGATGGTGAGATGATGAATACAGATGGTGGACAATGTGTTCCTGCAGTGTACAGTGGTTTAAGATGGAGAAACAAATTAGGAAGGGACAGTGCCAAGAAGAAAAAGTGTACTGGAGCCATAAGTAGTAGCGCTCTAGAAATGTTAAGTAGTAGTAGTACCGTGTTTCCCCGAAAATAAGACAGTGTCTTATATTAATTTTTGCTCCCAAAGATGCGCTAGGTCTTATTTTTAGGGGATGTCTTATTCGGGAGTAGTAGGGGGGGGTCTGTGGCGGTCGGGAACAGTATTGAAGTGGGGAGTGGTATCCTGCAGGAGTAGGCCGTGGCTCGCCTATCTGCCCACAGTGACCGCAGGACTCGAGTGGAGCAGAGCCGCCCTGGCCGGGCTGGGAATGGAGGAGGGGTATGAACTAGGGAAAGTAATGGAATGTGGGGCCGGGCTGCTCTGGCTGGGGGTCTCAGGAGGTTGTGAGAGGGCTTAGGGCGCAGGATCATCCCTACCGTATTACAAACGTTAAAAAAAAAATTCTACGGTAGCTCTGTTCTCCATTGGTGGCGCTTTATGTGCTCCTCCTGTACATTCGCAACACTTTCCATCCTTCTAGTCTGACTTAGCCCTTGGGCGATGGAGCAGCTCCGAAAGGGCTCGGTTACTCATTTTCTTTTCTTATATTATTTCTGCAATGGGGATGTTTCTTTTCTTTCCGGGCTCACTTACCGGTAGTTGATCTTCACAAAAGCGTGAAGGAGGATGGTAAGAGTCCACTGGACGATAGATTTTCCACCTCAGTCTTGTTTCTTGCATTTCTTTTATGTTATTTCGTCTTTGGGTTGCAGTGAAAAAAATTAAGGTTTCCGTGTCCATGTCCCATCGGGGCCAAACAAAAACTTTGCTAGGTCTTACTTTCGGGGGAGGCCTTATATTTAGCAATTCAGCAAAACCTCTACTGGGTCTTATTTTCAGGGGATGTCTTATTTTCGGGAAAACAGGGTAGTAGTAGTAGTAATTGAGAGAAAAGTAGATGCAAAGAGAAAAATGCCCCGGCGCGCGGCACCTAGAGCGGAGGCCTTGAGTGGATCGGAGTGGACCTGGGAGTCACCCCGGAGAAGGCTGTAAATGATATGCAGATGAGCTGCAAGTCCTCCACAGCACCTGAAAGGCAGCCGGTGGTAGAGCTGGGCACCTCTCAGCTGAGGAAAAGGCTTACCAGGGGTTAGGCCGAAGCCAGCATTCCTCCCCCTGAGGGTCGCCTGATCCACCTCCCCTTGGAGTTGTCTTCTTGATTATTTTTACTTAGTTTTTTGCTTTAGTATTAAACTGAAGAGACTGCGTTTGCGCGACATGCGGGAAGGCATGCACACATGTGTGGTGGAGTGTGACTCGCACTCCACAAAGCTCTCTTTTTAGCTTTGGCAAAATGCCGGACTGGGCAACGTGGATCAGCGTCACCTACTTGTGAGAATATAAAGCCTGCTGTCCTCACAGAATACCTGCTACAGGTAAGCATTTGCACTTTCTCTGTTGAATCCATCTAACTAATTCCTGAAAACAAAAGAAAATTCACATTGGCAGCAAGGAATATTAATTGACTGAGAGCAAAACAGTAAAAACAGAAGCCTAGCAATGGTTGGAAAAAAAAGAACACATCAAGTGTTGCCAGACCCTAATCTGAAACGTTGCAGAGAAAAATCTAAAAATTGACAGCCTAGTTTAGGATCCACATCTAAATGAAGCCAATTCAGTCCCCTTAACTTAAAAACATGCCTTGTTCTCATGCTTACCTTGTTGAGACAGGAACAGATCTCCACTGGAAATTCTCCAGTCAGCCTTGCCCTTCTGAATCCTGACACATGCCCTAGTCCATCGTTTTTATGGTCCACACATGGACAGCAGCAGTATGTTAAAATTAAGTTCTTTTGGATCATCATTCTGCTGACATTCCAAAACTCTAAAAAATCAATACTAGTGGAGAAAAAGACCAGAGAATATCATCACATCTTGGCCACAAACGGAGAGGCTCGACACCCCCGAGATCCCTTTCATGGTTGGTGACTCCTAACGTGGAACCTTGCATTACGTAGCTATAATTCAGGTTCCTCTTTCCCACATGCATCATTTTGCACTTTCTCACATTGAACGTCATCTGCCATTTAGACGCCCAGTCTCCTCTTGTAATTTTTCACAATCCTTTCGCGATTTAACAATTTTGAATAACTTTGTGTTGTCAGCAAATTTAATTACCTCACTAGTTACTCCCATCTCTAGATCATTTATAAATATGTTAAAAAGCAGCAGTCCTAGCACAGACCCCTAGGGAACCCCACTATCTACCCTTCTTCATTGAGAATACTGACCATTTAACCCTACTCTCTGTTTTCTATCTTTTAACCAGTTTTTAATCCACAATAGGACACTACCTCCTATCCCGTGACTCCCCAATTTCTTCTGGAGTCTTTCATGAGGTACCTTGTCAAACGCCTTTTGAAAATCCAGATACACAATATCAACTGGCTTACCTTTATCCACATGTTTGTTCACCCCTTCAAAGAAATGTAGTAGATTGGTGAGGCAAGATTTCCCTTCATTAAATCCATGTTGGCTTTATCTCATTAATCTATGCTTTTGAATATGATCTGTGATTTCGTTCTTTATAATTGTCTCTAACATTTTGCCTGGCACCAACATCAGGCTTCCAGTCTATAATTTCCCATTTCCCCTCTGGAACCTTTTTAAAATATCGGCGTTACATTGGCCACCCTCCAATCTCGATTTTAAAGGTAAATTACATATTCTCCGAGGAGAAGCTGGCTGCTTGTTCTCACATGTGGGTCGACGTCCACATCGGCCCAGGAATTGGCATTTTGCAAGCAAAATATAAAAAAAGTTTTGCCAGAGTCTTCTTGCACGCTTGCAGGGTACACCATGCATGTGCGGACCAATTTTCCTCCCGTTGCGTGAACATGTTCCCTCAGTTTTCTTTTCTCAGCATTGACGAGTGGTAGGTTTTGATCTCCGCTACTCTCAGGCCCAGAAAAAGAGTCTTTGTGAATTTTTTTCATGAATTACTTCTTTATTTTACAAATTATCAGTTAAAAAAAAAGTTCCTATAGTGTCTTTTAGATTTATTCACCTTTTTAAGTTTCCTTTGTATTCGACGCGGCCGGCTTAGGCCGCACATTCGGGTTATCCCCTTTTTTTGTGTGCCCTTTTTTGGGTTAACAGGTACAATCGAGTCTTTTGAATTTGCCGAAGCCGTTTTTCCTTCCATGTCATCGAAGACATCCAGCGGCTTCAAAAGTTGTACTCGGTGCAAACGGACCATCTCAGGTACCGATACCCATGCCTGGTGTATCCAGTGCCTTGGGTCTGACCATAGCCCAGCCGCTTGTAGTCTGTCTTCGTATGAAGAAACGGACCCAAGCGTCTCGAGAAGCCCAACGAGAAAAGCTTTTTGGGGCTCTGTCCGGTCCTTCGACGGCGTCTTCGACATCGGTACCGAGGTTGGTGGCGTCGACATCAAGGGAAGTATCGAGCTAATGTCTGCTGAAAGACCATTTCGCGCTGGGAGCAGTGAGGCATCGAGTGGGTCTCCACCTGCCTCGAGGCCTCCTGTTATGCAGGCCCCCCGGGACCGACCTTCGTTGGACCCGGCCCTGAGGAGGCATGAGGATTCCATGTCCTCCTCATTGGTACCGAGGAATCTTGACGGGCGTCGAGCGAAGGCGAAGAACCACCGTCATCATTCTCCTTCAACACACAGTGCCGGGAGCTCCGGGGCATCGAGGGAATCGGCACCCGAGGAGCGTCCGTGCTGAGAGGATCGCTCTCCCTGTATTCAGGAGGTGCCGATGCATTGGTCTTCTCCCGACCCTCGACAGATTCTGCCACCAACTCCTTTACTGACCCCACAGCCTTATCTGATGGCGGAGGGCCCTGCTTCCAGAACTTCTGGAAGGATTGCTGTGCCAGTCAGCTTCGGTGTCGGGGGTGCTTGTGCCTTCCATACCATCTGCTGCAGTGGCATGTGGCCCTTTGCCTGTGGTAAGGTCCCCGACCTTGGTGCCGCCTGTGGCATCGGTGTCGGCTGCCACCCAGGTCGACTCCCCTTCGATGTCGGTGGAGGAAGTTTCACCGCAGTCCAGGCAGGCGTCGACTTCTCGGCACTGCCATCGAGGACGTCGTTCCTCGGCGTTGAGGCAGGCTCAGTTTCGGACTGCTCTGAGAGATGTCTTGTTCGATACTGAAGATGAGCGTTCGTGGGAGGAAGAGGAATATCCCAGGTACTTTTCTTCTGATGAGTCCTATGGGATTCCCTCTGAGTCTTCCCCTCCACCAGAAATGAGATTTTCTCCTCCGGAGAGTTTATCCTATACCTCCTTTGTCCGGGAAATGGCTGAGGCTATTCCCTTCCCTGTGGAGGTTGAGGATGAACCCAGGGCTGAGATGCTCGAGGTCCTGGGTTAGCCTTCTCCACCTAGAGTGGCTGCAATGGCTCCTTTGCATAATGAACTGAAGGATGTCCTTATGCGAAACTGGTCGTTCCCTCTGTCTAATCCCGTGATCCTGAAAAAAGTTGAATCCCAGTATCAGATCCACGGTGAACCTGCATTGATGAGGTCTCAGCTACCTCACAATTCCATGGTGGTGGACTCCGCCCTCAAAAGAGCCAAGAGCACTACGGACTATGACTCGGCGCCCCCAGGCAGAGAATTTAGAACCTTGGACTCTTTTGGGAGGAAGACATATCAGGCCGCTATGCTCGCTGCCAAGATTCAGACATACCAGCTCTTCACGAGTGTCCACTTGCGGAACTCGGTGAGGCAACTGTGCAGCTTGTTTGATGCACTCCCTCCGGAGCAAGCTGAGCCTTTTCGCCAGGTGGTCAGGCAGCAGAAAGCGTGTCGAAAATTCCTGGCCAGGGGTACGTTCGACACTTTTGATGTAGCATCCAGGATTGCTGCCCAAGGTATAGTGATGCGCAGACTCTCATGGCTGCGTGTCTCTGACCTGGATCATTCGGTCCAGCAGCGGATGGTGGATGTTCATTGCTGGGGGGATAACCTTTTTTGGTGAGAAAATAGAGGATCTTGTTGACCAGATCAAGAAGCACAATGATGCAATGGATTCTCTCTCCCACCGGGCATCTTCTGCTACTATCTCCTCATCTAGGAGGTTTTTTGGATGGAAGAGGAGTGCTCCCTATTCCTTTGCTATGCATAGGTACACTTCTGCTTCTTGGCAGCCTGCCCAGGCTCAGTCCCAGCACGCTCGTTCTCATCAGCAGCGTGCGCCTAAGACCACTACGGCTCCCCAGCAAAAGCAAGGGACGGATTTTTGACTTGCTCCAGTTCAGCATAGCCTCAGTAAAAGTGTCCGTACCGGACGACTTGCCGATAGGGGGGAGGTTGATGTTTTTTCACCAAAGGTGGCCTCTCATAACCTCCAACCTGTGGGTTCTTCAAATAGTCCTGTTAGAATACACCCTCAATCTGGAATCCAAGCCTCCAAATTGCCCACCGGGAGCTCATTCTTACAGTTCCCAGCACAAACAGGTACTTCCAGAAGAATTCTCCGCCCTTCTAAAGGCCAATGTGGTTGAACCTGTTCCACCAGGGGAAGAAGGGCTGGGATTCTATTCCAGGTACTTCCTTGTGGAAAAGAAAACGGGGGATGCGTCCCATCCTAGACATAAGGGCCCTGAACAAATTTCTAGTCCGGGAAAAGTTTAGGATGGTTTCCCTGGGCACCCTTCTTCCCATGATTCAGGAAAATGATTGGCTATGTTCTCTGGACTTAAAGGATACTTACACACACAGCTCGATACTTCCAGGTCACAGGAGGTATCTTCGATTTCGGCTGGGAACACAGTACTTTCAGTACCGTGTACTGCCCTTTGGCTTGGCGCCTGTGCCCAGAGTCTTCACAAAGTGCCTGGCGGTAGTCGCAGCATCGCTACGCAGACTGGGAGTGCATGTGTTCCCTTATCTTGATGATTGGCTGCTGAAGAGCACCTCGGAGGCAGGTGCTCTACAGTCCATTCGAATGACTTCTCAGGTGCTAGAGCTACTGGGATTCGTGATAAATTATTCCATCTTACCCCAGTTCAAAAATTGGAATTCATTGGAGCTCTGTTCAGCAGAAAGACAGCTTGTGCTTATCTTCCCGAGGCAAGGGCAGACAACCTCCTTTCCCTAGTGTTCATAGTGCGAGCGTCTCGACAGATGATGGCTCGGCAGATGTTGAGACTTCTGGGGCACATGGCCTCCACAGTTCATGTAACTCCCATGGCATGTCTACACATGAGACCAGCTCAATGGACCCTAGCTTCCCAGTGGTGTCAAGCTGCGGGGGATCTAGAGGATGTGATCCAACTGTCCACTGACTTTCGGAATTCCACCGATTCGATCCAATTTGACCTTGGGTTGTCCATTCCAAATTCCTCAGCCACAAAAAGTGCTGACAACAGATGCATCCCTTCTAGGGTGGGGGGGCTCATGTAGATGGGCTTCACACTCAAGGAGCTTGTTCCTTTCAGGAAGGAGGTCTTCAGATCAACCTCCTGCAATTGCGAGCGATCTTGAACACTCTAAAGGCTTTCAGAGATCGGCTGTCCAACCAAATCATTTTGATTCAGACAATCAGGTTGCCATGTTTTACACCAACAAGCAGGGGGGCACCGGATCTCTCCCTCTGTGTCAGGAAGCTGTCCAGATGTGGCTTTGGGCTCGCCGTCACGGCATGTTTCTCCAAGCCACTTATCTGGCAGTCGTAAACAACAGTCTGGCCGACAGGTTGAACAGGATAATGCAACCTCACGAGTGGTCACTGAACATGGGCGTAGTCCGCAAGATCTTCCGAGCATGGGGCACCCCCTCGGTGGATCTTTTTGCCACTCAGATCAATCACAAGGTCCCTCAATTCTGTTCCTGACTTCAGGCCCACAACAGACTAATGTCAAATGCCTTTCTCCTACACTGGGGGACAGGCCTTCTGTATGCGTATCCCCCCATACCTCAAACTTTACTGAAACTCAAGCAAGACCACGGAACAATGATCCTGATTGCACCCTTCTGGCCGCGTCAGATTTGGTTCCCTCTTCTTCTGGAGTTGTGTTCCGAAGAACTGTGGAGATTGGACTGTTTTCCAACCCTCCTCTCACAGAACGAGGGGTCACTTCTACATCCCAACCTCCAGTCTCTGGCTCTCACCGCCTGGATGGTGAGAGCTTAGAATTCGCTTCCTTGGGTCTTTCAGAGGGTGTCTCCCGAGTCTTGCTTGCTTCCAGAAAAGATTCCACGAAGAGGTGTTACTCTTTCAAATGGAGGAACTTTGCCATCTGGTGTGACAGCAAGGCCCTAGATCCTCTTTCTTGTCCTATACAGACCCTGCTTGAATACCTTCTGCATTTGTCAGAGTCCGGTCTCAAGACCAACTCCGTAAGAGTTCACCTTAGTGCGATTAGTGCTTTTTATCGCCGTGTAGAGGGTAAGCCTATCTCTGGACAGCCTTTAGTTGTTCGCTTCATGAGATGTTTGCTTTTGTCAAAGCCCCCTTTCAAACCTCCACCAGTGTCATGGGATCTCAATGTCGTTCTCACTCAGCTGATGAAAGCGCCCTTTGAGCCACTGAATACCTGCTATCTGAAGTACTTGACCTGGAAGGTCATTTTCTTGGTGGCTGTTACTTCAGCTCATAGGGTCAGTGATCTTCAGGCCTTGGTAGTACATGCACCTTATATCAAATTTCATCACAACAGAGTAGTCCTCCACACGCACCCTAAGTTCCTGCCAAAGGTGGTGTCAGAGTTCCATCTGTACCCGTCTATTGTCTTGCCAACTTTGTTTCCCCGTCCTCATACCCGCCCTGGCGAAAGCAGTTTGCATACCTTGGACTGCAAGAGAGCATTGGCCTTTTATGTGGAGCGGAGAAAGCCCGAAAGTCCGCCCAGTTGTTTGTTTCTTTCAATCCCAACAGGAGGGGAGTCACCATCGGAAAACGCACAATCTCAAATTTCCTTCACTTATGCCCCAGCTGGGCTGACTCTTGAGGGCCATGTCACGGCTCATAATGTAAGAGCCATGGCTGCGTCAGTGGCTCACTTAAAGTCAGCCTCCATTGAAGAGATTTGCAAGGCTGCAACGTGGTCATCAGTCCACACATTCACATCTCACTACTGCCTTCAGCAGGATACCCGACGCGACAGTCAGTTTGGGCAGTCGGTTCTGCAGAATCTGTTCAGAGTTTAGAATCCAACTCCAGCCCCCTAGACCCATTTTTGTTCTGTTCCAGGCTGCACTCTCAGTTAGTTGTTTATGGTTTCAGGTCAATCTAAGTTATATCCTCGCCATTGCGAGGCCCAGTTGACTAATGTTCATTGTTTTGAGTGAGCCTGGTTGCTAGGGATATACCCCACATGTGAGAACAAGGCCTTTTATCCTCGATCATCTAGCGGTCCAACTGATTCTTTTGCTGGCTTCTTGCTTTTAATATACCTAAAAAAGTTTTTACTATGTGTTTTTGCCTCCAAAGCAATCTATTTTTCAAAGTCCCTCTTTGCTTTCCTTGTCAGCGCTTTGCGTTTGACTTGACATTCCTTATGCTGTTTCTTTTTATTTTCAGTCGGTTCCTTCTTCCATTTTCTGAAGGATTTTCTTTTAGCTCTAATAGCTTCCTTCACTTCACTTTTTAACCAATGCCGGCTGTCGTTTGGTCTTCCTCCCTCCTTTTTTAACACAGATTATATTTGGCCTGGCCTTCCAGTATGGTATTTTTGAACAGCATCCATGCGTGATATAAATTTTTGACCCTAGCAGCTTCTCATCTAAGTCTTTTTTTTTTCACCGTTCTTCTCATTTTATCATAGTCTCCTTTTTTAAAGTTAAACGCTAATGTATTGGATTTCTTGTGTATACTTACTCCAAAGATAATATCAAATCTGATCATATTATAATAACTGTTTCAAGTGGCCCCATCACCATTATCTCTCGCACCAGATCATGCACTTGTCGGCTCCTGTACCAGCTGCTCCATAAAGCAGTCCTTGATTTCGTCAAGGAATTTTACCTCCCTGATGTTACATTTACCCAGTCAATATCGGGGTAATTGAAATCACCCATTTGTGTTGCCCAGTTTGTTAGCCTCCCTAATTTCTGATAACGTTTCAATATCTGCCCGTCCTGGCCAGGCAGATGGTAGTACACTCCTATCACTATCCTTTTCCCCTTTACACATGGAATTTCAATCTATATTAAGGATACCACCCATTTTATGAGAAAATTAGATGCCTTTTCATCGGCTAATGGGTGTGGATTATTAGTGACGCTGGATGTTCAATCCCTGTATACTGCTATACCACAACAAGAAGCTTTGATGATTTTACAACAGGTGCTGGAAAAGCGCCCTAAACCAGCTACAGTTCCATCTGAATTTATTCTGAAGCTATTGAAGTTGGCACTCTGTAATAATCATTTTTTGTTTAATGGTGAATTATTTTTACAACTGTCTGGTATAGCCATGGTAGCGGCTTTTGCCCCCTTGGTGCCCAATTTATTCATGGCCAATCTGGAAGAAAAATTGATCTATCATCTCCCCCGTTTTCAATATGCTAAATGCTGGTGGAGATTTATTGATGATGTTTTCATGATTTGGGATTCGTCTGAGGAAGAATTGGAGCAGTTTGTTCAAGATCTAAATCTGTGCCATCCAACCATTAAATTCCAGCATACGGTACATCCCTCGGAAATTAAGTTTTTGGATGTCAAGGTAATCAATAACGGGGGTCATTTTGAGACTGATGTGTATGTAAAACCGACTGACTGTAATTCATTATTACGGTATGATAGTATGCACCCAATCCACACCAGAAATAATTTGCCCTTTGCACAATTCCTTAGGTATAGAAGGATATGTGATACCCCTCAGAAATATAGAAATTCTGCAAACCATTTTAAGTAGAGGAGTGTGGTAGCCGTGTTAGTCCACTCTTAAGGTTATCAATAGAAATCAAACAAAATAAAACGTGGAAAAGAAAATAAGATGATACCTTTTTTATTGGACATAACTTAATACATTTCTTGATTAGCTTTCAAAGGTTGCCCTTCTTCGTCAGATCGGAAATAAGCAAATGTGCTAGCTGACAGTGTATATAAGTGAAAACATTCAAGCATTACTATGACAGTCTGACAGGGTGGGAGGATGGGGGTGGGTCGGAGGTATGCATGGGGACATCAAAGCATATCATTGATATTCTAACAGGATGGGTGTGGATAGGTGAGGAGTGGGGTGATCAACAGAGACATACAGCTTTATGGTTTATAATGGGCTAGGAACCCCAGGTCCTTGTTAAGTCCTTTCTGTTGGGTGTTAAAATATTCAATCATTCTGACTTCAAAGGTCTTACGTTCTTGTATGGTTTTAAAGTTACCTTTCAGTATTCTCACTGTGAAATCACTGGTACAGTGTCCTGGTTCTGGGAAGTGCTGTCCCACCGGGGTGGGGATCCTACTGGCTGTATTGTTCATATGATGTCTATGTAAATTGAATCTTGTCTTAAGCATCTGGCCTGTTTCTCCAATATAGCATCCTTCGTTACATTTTTTACACTGAATGATATATACCACATTGGAAGATGAGCAAGTGAAAGATCCCTTTATGTTGAATATCTTTCCTTTGTGGGTAACTGTGGGGTCCTGTGAAATATTTTGGCATAGTTTGCAACTGGATAAATTACAGGGACGTGTGCCCTTCTGTTCCTTTTCAGTCTGTGATGGAAGTTTACTTCTGATTAGCTTGTGTTTTAAGTTGGGTGGTTGTCGGAAGGCCAGTA